>NC_053161.1:123881262-124181262 GCF_016835505.1 Polypterus senegalus | reverse complement strand
GAGAAGGCAGTCATTATGCAGTTAAATGACTACCTAAATAAACATGCTATTCTTGATAAATTTCAGTCGGGTTTTAGAGCAAATCACAGCACAGAAACTGCACTCGTTAAAGTAGTAAATGATTTGCGAGTGAATGCAGACAGAGGCCATTTATCTGTTCTCATCCTCTTAGATCTGAGAGCTGCATTTGACACCATTGATCATAATATTCTTAGAAATCGCCTTAGTCAATGGGTGGGCCTCTCTGGCAGTGTCTTAAATTGGTTTGAATCCTACCTGGCAGGGAGAAAATTCTTTGTGAGTTGTGGTAATCAAATCTCAAAGACACATGATATCCGATATGGTGTTCCACAAGGCTCTATCCTGGGTCCGCTGTTATTCTCAATCTATATGCTTCCGTTAGGTCAGATTATCTCAGGTTACAACGTGAGCTACCACAGCTATGCTGATGACACACAGCTGTACTTATCTATAGCTCCTGATGACTCCGACTCTCTCGATTCACTAACAGAATGTCTTACTTGTATCTCAGAATGGATGAATAGTAATTTTCTCAAGTTAAATAAAGAGAAAACTGAAATCTTAGTGATTGGCAATAATGGATACAATGAGGCTATTAGAAATAAACTGGATACATTAGGATTAAAAGTCAAGACGGAGGTAAAAAGCTTAGGGGTAACTGTTGACTGTAATCTGAATTTTAAATTGCATATTAATCAGATCATTAGGACAGCATTTTTTCACCTAAGAAACATAGCAAAAGTTAGACCTCTTATATCACTGAAAGATGCTGAGAAATTAGTTCACGCATTTGTTTTCAGTCGACTAGATTACTGTAATGCACTCCTGTCAGGACTACCCAAAAAAGACATAAATCATTTGCAACGAGTGCAGAATGCAACTGCTAGAATCCTAACTAGGAAAAGAAAATCTGAACACATTACTCCAGTTTTAATGTCACTACACTGGTTACCTGTGTCATTCAGGATTAACTTTAAAATTCTGCTTATGGTTTATAAAGCCTTAAATAATCTCGCCCCATCTTATATATCGGAATGTCTGACACCTTATATTTCAAATCGTAACCTTAGATCCTAAATGAGTGTCTCCTTAGAATTCCAAGAACAAAACTTAAAAGAAGTGGTGAGGCGGCCTTCTGCTGCTATGCACCTAAAATCTGGAATAGCCTGCCAATAGGAATTCACCAGGCTGATACAGTAGAGCAATTTAAAACACTGCTGAAAACACATTACTTTAACATGGCCTTTTTATAACTTCACTTTAACTTAATCCTGATACTCTATATGTTCAATTCATCATAATAACTATTCATGGTGGCTCTAAAATCCGTACTGACCCCTACTCTCTCTTCTGTTTTTTTTTCCGGTTTCTTTGTGGTGGTGGCCTGCGCCACCTCCACCTACTCAAAGCTTCATGATGCTCCAACAATGATGGATGGATTAAAAGGCAGAAGTCTACATGACCATCTTCCTCATCAAGCCCTTCCGTGAGAATCCTAAATCCAAAGAGGACTGTTTCATTTATGTTAGGTAGAATGCCCAGAGGGGACTGGGTGGTCTCATGGTCTGGAATCCCTACAGATTTTATTTTTTCTCCAGCCGTCTGGAGATTTTTTTGTTTTTTCTGTCCCCCCTGGCCATTGGACCTTACTCTAATTCTATGTTAATTAATGTTGATTTATTTTGTTTTCTTATTGTGTCTTTTATTTTTCTATTCTTTATTATGTAAAGCACTTTGAGCTACTGTTTGTATGAAAATGTGCTATATAAATAAATGTTGTTGTTGTTGTAGATTTGAAGTTCTCCAATTCTCTAGGGGGCAGTGCATGTAAGCCACAGAGGAGAATTGGAAATAAAGCAATGTGGTACTCAACAGGGTCCCTCTATGGTGAAACATAGTAGCACCATCTGTGTCTCCAGAAGTGCTTACTGAGGATTACATGGACGTCCAGCACTCTTGTGATTTATTACCCAGTCCTTCTCCTTTGTCCAGGGAGTTTACAGTTCAGAGCAGTAGCTGGTGGAAAAAAGGTCCACTGGCAATAGGGAGGAAGCAGAGCTGAAATGTAAAAAGGTGTTTTGGGGAGGTGAACAAAGAGCACACTGGTGTAGTAAGCAGGGACTCCTATTGTTCAGATTCAGGTGTTTGCTGTTTTACTCCTTTGTTGAACTTCATAATAAGCCCCCTTTTATTTGGTACTCTGGGATCCCATAACTTTTTTTTGGGTCTTGGGGGGGTCAGCTCTTGAGCAGCCATAAAGCACACGCCAGTACTGACTATTCAATTTCTATCTCTCTATTATAAAAAAAATTTTGGGAGGGAGACGAGACGTGATCTTCTCAGAAGACACTTTGATGTCATGCGAGACAAGGCAGTTAGATAAAAGGACAGCTGCTGTACGGGCTTGTAAATGATTGTCGCGCAGCACGACATGCAGATCATGCAGCTCTGTAGCAGCTAGAACACCCGGCTTTAACTCGGTCACTACAGCTTTACTACTGGCAAATATCAAGAAATAAAAAATGAATGAAATGAAAATAACAATCACTTTAAATAGTATATCCAGATAACCAAACCTGGAGGTTGGTTCGCGAAGCAAGCAGGGGGCAGAGCCCCCTAGTTTACATTAATAAAATCATAAGCCATTTTAATGTCTGTTTGTTTGTTAATCACACAAAAATGGCTGAGCCCATGTTAACCAAATTTTGCATGTGCCTTGCCACCAGTCCAACTTAAAATACAGGAGAAGGGTTATAATGGGATTGGGCAACCCAAAAACCTGCATCAATGTAGGGACTACAATTCCCATCAGGCAGCAGAAGTGTGCTAGAGCCGAAGGAGGACATCAGCAGCAGCACACAAATCTCAAAGACCACAGGTATGTATAGTGTTTTCCTCTCAATGAATCAGAATAACAATTTGATTGTCTTTGTGGATTACAGCTTGGTCTAAGAGTACGTCTTTTTGTCTGATTTTGGGTTGTGATTAGCCGTGCTGACTATCCGAAAGAAAGCTTCTCCCCCATTTATTTATACCAGAAACACTTCAGCTGGTTGGGCACATTTCTAAGTACACTACTTTGTATTCTGTTTTTGAAATTTGTTTTTCATTTTCATTTCGTTTTTCCTTTCATTCTGAGTACATCTTGTCTGAAGAAGGGGCCTGAGTTGCTTGCATATTGTACTCTTTCTAGTTAGCCAATAAAAGGTGTCCTTTTGCTTGACTTCTTACCACATCCATAATGGCTAACACAGTACTACACCCTAGTACTTCATTTCTTACATAGTAAGAAATAATAGATTTTTCCTCAAACTCTTTTGAATGCTTTATGAAATAAATTATTAAACAGTAGAAATGCGTCACATTATTTTGATGTGTACACCGTAACCTGTACATCTTATTAAGCATCGCTAGGACGTGTGCTCTTGAATGTTTATTCTTCCATTGATTATCCGCAACGACTTATTTTAGAATGGGGTCATGAGGGGTCAATCCTGGCCAATAAAGGGATCTTTTCAAAAAGTACCACAGTATATACTAAAACAGGAGCCAGCCCTGGATGGGATGCCATTTTAACACAAGGCACACCCCATCATATCGGGCCAGTAACCCATCCTACAGGTAACCAGAATACCCAGAAAAACCTCACACAGACACTGGAGCAGCATGTAAGTTGTACACAGACAGTGATGAACCCTGCGCATGGAGGTAGAACTTCTAATAGTTATGGGATGTTATACAGCACTGATCCAGTGTTTCCAAAAAAAAAAATGAGCCCATAAACAGAGGCGTGTATGACAGCGTGCCAAGCCATATGCCATCCATGGCTGATGAAATGGGTACCAAACGTTTTTTCCAATTCTGAGAAATCTTTTTTGTGAGATCATGTAGTGCAAGTGTCATAATGGTCTCGGATGTGAATGTTACTGATCGAAATGATTTCCCACAAAGCCACAAGACACAGGGCTGGATTTTGATTTTGGCAGACACCCTTACTGTGAGTGATGCAATTACTTGGCATATAAGATCCATAAGTAGAAGTAATCATTTGTTTTTCTTTTTAGCGTGACACCAGTTCAACTCCCTCATCACTTTACCACAGAGAGGGTCACGGGCCATGTAGATGTGTCTGCGTTCTCATATTCTGGCTGACAGACTGACCGAAATTGGACTGGCACCCCTGAGTTCCTGCCCTGTGGCGCTGTGATTAATGAAATTGCTCTATCGTTTCATTTGCCGTCACTCAGATGCTGTCTGTAGCAACACGCTAGACACGTTTAGCATTAAACCTTCCCATCACATCTGCCGCCCACACCTCCTTAATTATGGGAAACATTAAATCATTACAATAAATTCTGTGTAGCTCTTTGAACACTTCTTAGTTTATGTAAAGAAGCCTTTTTGGTTCAGCTTGTCTGTGAGGGTCCGTGTTCAGTTTTTGCTAACACCTCAGTACCTACCGCTTTAGGTAAAACAGGCACTTTTTAAAGCTTTCTGCTTCAGGGATTAATATTTCAGTGAGCTTTGAGATTAACAGCCAGCTTGTTTTGGCTTGCTTTTCATAGCGGCACGTGCTCATCTAATGCGCTTTAAAAGTAAAGGAGCATAATGACAAACATGGCCTCTTTAAAGGAGTATTGTGTCTGTCCATCCATCCATCGTCCAGCCTGCCTAATCCAAAACAAGATCACAGAAGGCTGGCACCTATTGAGGCCATGAAAGGCACAAGGAAGGAACTCATGGGTTTGTGCAAAATACTATGGTCTCTGTTTATATGTAAAGTTTACAAATCAACCTCTTCATGTCTTAAACAAAACGACTCCATCCATTCCACAAAATAACTCTATTATGAGTTGTGCTATCCCTCTAAAATGGGTCGAAATCTAAATAATCAGCGTGACCTCAGGGGTGCACCATCTACTGGAATGTACTTTGTAATACATGTAGTAATAAAATGCATTGCATTTGTCACTCCAACAGATGGCACATCACAAACATTTGCAGTGATAAATTGCATACATGATGTTTGTGATATGATCTGTTGACATCTGTGGACCATCCACCACACCTTCAAGATAAGGGAAAAAAAACATATATAAGCAGTAAGAGGACAAGCAAACTGGCAAAGATAATTAAAACTGACCCCAGGACTGTGGACCACGAGGCAGCAGCTCAGACTACATTAAAGGACGTCTGTTAATGGTGTAGTTACAGCAGCCATAGCTGAGAAAACTGCCACTGACTCAGACTTTTGCACAATTCCTATGTGGTTTGCAACTTGTCTTTATTTATCCAATCGATTGTCTTAAGGCAAATGAGGCTTCTCTTCCTGTAAATCTTGCAGTCTTTATTGTCTAACATTGTTGATGATGCTCACTAATGGTAATTTTCTCCTTTGAAAGTTTCCATTTTAAGGCTTTGAGAGACTTTGATGTTATATACTATTGTCACTCCTTTGGCATTGCCCCTCTGAGTTATCTATCACCTGACAGTGCTGTCTGTATGTGTCACAGTTGCTGGGCTTCACCTGAATTTGGGCGACTCACCTCTCCACATGTCCTGCTTGTGCCTGCCTGTCCATACCACATATTATTTGTCTAAAATAATAAGTTTAGCTTACCGGAATTACCCAAATTCTGACCTAAAATGTTGGCTACAGTAGGCTAAGTAAACTAATCAATGAGGCAAAAAAAAAACTTCTTTTGTTTAATATGATTTTTCCCACCCTGCAATCTCTAATAAAGCGATCCTTTAATGTGTAACGCTGGAGAATTGCACCTCATGTAGGTGCTGCCGGTCAGGTATTTGTAGCCTAGGCCAGGGGTCGCCAACTCCGGTCCTGGAGGGCCGCAGTGGCTGCAGGTTTTCATCCTAACCCTTTTCTTAATTAGTGTCCTGTTTTTGCTGCTAATTAACTTCTTTTGAATTCTTTTATTTGAGTTGCTCTTGAAGACTCAGACCCCTCAATTGTTTCTTTTTCCTTAATTAGCAGCCGAACAATAATGAGATACAAAATGAGCCAAAACAGGACCAGCAAACTGTGACCATTATACAATATCTGAAAATAAAGAAAAGTGAAGGTCTCAGCAATGCTGATCTGCTCTTAGAAAAGAGAAAATCCACAATTTTGGGAATGTCTGCTAATTCACCACGGGAGCAGCAACAAGCCATGGAATTAAAGAACGGGTTTAATTAACGACAAGACTCAGTGCCTCATTAAGGAAGTGGTTGGAGTTTGAGGCCCTGACTTAGATGGTCTTCTGTTGGCTCACTCATTTCACATTTCACTTCTGTTTGGGTGCCATTTAAGGAAAGAAATGAAGCAATTCAGAAGAACGATGAAGAAATTCAGGGAAACATTTCTTTAAAAAGCAATTCAATTAACATGAATTCAAAAGAAGTTCATTAGCTGCACAAACAGGGCACTCATTACAAAAAAAGGGGTTAGAATGAAAACCTGCAGCCACGGTGGTCCTCCAGGACCAGAGGTGACAACCTCTGGCCTAGGCTGTAAGGTTAAACCATGAAGTTGTGCTTCAGTTGTTGCATCCAACCAGCTGTTTTACTCTGAGGAAGCCACTTAACCTGCCCAGGTCCAAACTCTGTGTGAACAATCTAGGGCTAACTATACAATAACTAGCTGTGCAAATCCTTCTAACATGGGCTGAAGTCTAAGTAGTTCAACTTAGACCTCAGTGTTAACATTTGCCATTCATCATCTAAGTGATTTTTTTTTGTAATGTATGTAGTAGTAAAATTCATTGCATTTATCATTCTAACAGGTGGCACATCATAAACATCTGTAGTAATAAAATTCATCACTACATAATGTTCATAATGCGGCGTGGTGGCACATTGGTAGCGCTGCTGCCTCGCAGTTAGGAGACCCGGGTTCTCTTCCTGGGTTTCCTGGAGTTTGCATGTTCTCCCCAAGTCTGCGTGGGTTTCCTCCCACAGTCCAAAGACATGCAGGCTAGGTGCATTGGCAATCCTAAATTGTCCCTAGTGTGTGTGTGTGTACCCTGCGGTGGGCTGGCGCCCTGCCCGGGGTTCATTTCCTGCCTTGTGCCCTATGTTGGCTGGGATTGGCTCCAGTAGACCCCCATGACCCCGTGTTAGGATATAGCGGGTTGGATAATGGATGGCATGATGGATAATGTTCATAATGCACCATATGTTGGAATGACAAATGTAATGCATATTTTTACTAAAAATGTTTATGATGTGTTGAAAGGAGAGGGGCCTAGCAACTGGACATAGAGATACACAGACACTTATCCTTTTATTAAGGTGGATAACAATATGATGATCAAAGGTCTGTGGGTAGGAGCTCAAGGCAGGAATCATGAGTCATGGGCAAGGTGCCAGTCCATGCCAAGGCATGTTCAATTTAAAGACTTATCCTGCATTTCTTTAGAATGGAGTAGCTGATGAAAAGCCCATATGATTATGTGCGTATTCTACAGACATAAGAAGCTGGCTGGGATTAGAACCCTGACTCTTGGGAAAAAAAGGCAAACCACTAAGCAACCAAGCTGCCTAACTAAAAAAAAAAAATGGAGTTCATATAATTGAAATGGCTCTGCCTTTTGAGTGGTTTAAGGCTTTGGGATCATTGCATCACATCACACAACTCTATACAACTGCGAGGCACATAGTCAACGTAACCCACCGGCCCTGGACAAGGCCTCCAGATGAGGGACGTTCTTGTCTTGTAAACGTTTCATATTGCTTTTGGAGGTCAACACACTCAAAGGAAGTGACAGCGCAACGTAAAGGGGAAGCAGCGCACACGAGTAAACCATAATGAGCAATGTCTTTAAGAAAAACTGTTCTTGTTTTCATTTTGTTCATCTATTGTACAGCCGATTCCTTTTGCCAATTTGGTTATTATTTGTGTGTGTGATATACAGCATGATGTGTTTATAGACTGGTCAATACACAAGCTTTTACTTCCTAGTGTGGCAGGAGGCTGGGGGGCACACCCAGCCGGGACGCCTGGAAGGAGATCTATACGTCCCCCAGGCCACGAGGGGGCAACTGCCCTGGATAGCAAGGGAAGCAGCAGGGAGGCTCAAACCCGTGGATACCGCCAGGGGGATCGACACTTCCGCCACACCTGGGAATGTGGGGGAAGAACCTTCCAGCGAGCACCTGGAGCACTTCCTGGTGACTATAAAGGGAGCCGCCTGGCTACAGTCAGGGAAGCCCACTGACATTAAAAGGCCCGTGTAAGGGTGTTTGGTACTGGGAGCACTGGGTGTGTGTGGGATTTGGACTTTGGAGACAAATTCTAATAAACATGTGTGATTTTGAGAACTGGTGGTGTCATTCTGTTTGTGTCCGGGCTGATTATCTCACACTATCTAAACTTCTAGCTGTAAGTTTTTTCTTCTTCCCCATTTCTCACTTATGAATATTTACCATGGCTAACACTTTTTCTGTTTATCACATTCTGCACTAATGTTATCAGTATAGGAATCAGTACTTGCACTCTGACGCGCTTTAAGATGGCTATTTAGCACTGAGGAGCATTTCTTTTTTTCTTTTTCCTTTCTTTCTTTGAAGATGTCTAAAACACCATAACACTTCCTTAGTGTTACTCTTGCTGTTACTGCCATTGCAAACTTTCGTATAATTTACCAACAAATATGTTGATTAATTCGCAAAATTTTTAAAAGTTAATTTGAAAACTTAAATGACTCTGGGGCTGGAAACCTTACCTGATAGGAGAACCTCTTTTTACGTTACATGGAATACTACATGAAGCTGTTAGGGACCCGTTTGGTGCTGCCTCTTGCATGTCACTGCGGGGCACGTCAGAGGAGGGAAACACTGCATTGTTCTACTAGTGCCACCTGTGGGAAGGCAGGACCACTGAAAAGGCAAAATGGGTTGGACTGGGGAGAGTTTGATTTTCACCTTGTTTCTTAAATGTACTGTACCTGTTTTCAATTTGAACTTGTTTATTGCATAGCACTCATTATTGAGTACAGATGTTGAATACAAGTTTCCAGCCCTAATGTATTACCAGACATTGATGAACCATACGCCATTTACAAAGGTAAACACATAACACTGTAACGTTTTGTTTTTCCTGTTTCTTGTTTGAGGATCTCTGTTGTGTATTAATAATTTAGTTTCAACATAATTGTCATTTAATTTTAATTTTTGACTAAAGTATCTTTTCATTTCAAATGCATCTCATCGCCATTTTGTAGGTTTAACATCTTGTTACTGTGTTGCTGTTATGTATTAAAGTGTGTTTAATTGTTTTCATTGTCTACAGTGGGCTGGCGCCCTGCCCAGTGTTTGTTTCCTGCTTTGTGCCCTGTGTTGGCTGGGATTGGCTCCAGCAGACTCCCATGACCCTGTAGTTAGGATATAGTGGGTTGGATAATGGATGGGTGGATGGATGGATTTTTTCCAATTCCCCCACTATATCCTTCTTTTATAAAATGTGTTGGTTGTCTTGCTCTGTACAAGTTAGTGGTGGACGGTGATCCCCTCCTTGGGGCATGTTTGCAGAAATTCTTACATTGTCTTCATTTGAAAAATGCATGCACCAGGTCACTGGCCTTACTACAGATATGTATGATGCGCTTAAGCTAAACAATATTCTGTTCATGTGTGCAGTATATTACTTAAATCCCACCCAGGATTTGTTTCCTGCCTTGCGCCCTGTGTTGGCTGGGATTGGCTCCAGCAGACCCCCGTGACCCTGTGTTAGGATATAGCAGGTTGGATAATGACTGACTGACTGACTGACTGTTTTCATTAACTTTGTATCATTGTTTTTCATGTTATTTACATCAATTAGGTTTATTATTGGCTAATTGTGTACTGTCTCGTTAAGTTTGCTTCAATTCCTTATTCTTTGTGAGTGGAGACCCAGGAGGCGGGGCCAGCCTGAGGTCACCACCCCTGAGCCCTCCCTCTGACTATTCAAAGAAATTCTTCTGAATTAATTAGGCGTGGGTTCTAGACCACTACAGAGAATACAGAGAATAAAGAAATTCTTGACTTTTCAGTTGAAAAGGAGTCAAATGGATTTGCATTGGTTCAGGAATCCCTACAGTCACTGTATAGTGATCATGATTTGAAATGTGAGGCCATTTAAACAGCACCACTGGCACTTCAGCTGCCCATTTCCTAACCGACTGCCGCAATGTACTGTAGTTGTCAGTTCGTTCATTTGAATTTCCAAAGTATAAAACTTTCCGTACGACAGCTATTTTAGAATTAAAGGTAACACTTCAGTTTAGGTACTGCAAAATGCATCTGGGGACGGCACGGTGGCACAGTGGTAGTGCTGCTGCCTCGCAGTTAAGAGACCTGGGTTCGCTTCGCGGGTCCTCCCTGCATGGAGTTTGAACGTTCTCCCCGTGTCTGCGTGGGTTTCCTCCTGCAGTCCAAAGACATGCAGGTTAGGTGCATTGGTGATTCTAAATTGTCCCTAGTGTGTGCTTGGTGTGTGTGTGTGCTCTGCGGTGGACTGGCACCCTGCCCAAGATTTGTTCCTGCCTTGCTCCCTGTGTTGGCTGGGATTGGCTCCAGCAGACCCCTGTGACCCTATGTTAGGATATAGCAGGTTGGATGATGGATGGATGGAAAATGCATCTGTTACTCATTTACTGTCATGCAATAAGAGCTTAACAAACACTTCTTTGGGTCTTCAGTAAAGTGTTTTCTCATCTCTGCAAGGTGACCAACTAACAAAATGTTACCTAGGAGTGGTCTGAGGAGGCTTTACCGAGGCACTTGATATTAGGCCTGTGAAGACAATTTACTATCATGTCAGTGTGCCACACTACACAGAGATAAATAACTTAAAATGCTGATGTTCTCTACGTATTATGAAGACCAAAAGAAGCCTTTATTAAGGCCTTGTTACATAAGAGTAAATGAGTGAGAAGTTAAGCAAAATGACACAGTACTCAAATGACCTTCTTTATGGCACAACTACAAAGTGGGCAAGCTGATAAGTGCAAAGTGACAGCAAAGTTAAGTAAAAATTAGAAATAGCACACTGCAGTACTAGGGTGTTGTACAGTGTTAGCCATTATGGGTGTAGTGAGAAGTCAAGCAAAATAACACCTGTTATTGGGTAACTAAAAAGATGACAATATGCAAGCTGTCAAGGGAACTCAGGCACCTTCTTCAGACGAGATGTAAGCAAGAGTATCAGAGTAAATGAGTAAGAGATGCACTTCTGCAGTACCTAAACTAAAGTGCTACCAATTTAAATCCATGGACTTGTCGGTCACTCATTTTAACAATAGTCTCTGCTCGTATGTAATAATTAGGAAAACAGTGAGTGAGACAAGAAACAGCCTGTCTTATTGTTACAGTATTTGGGATATCCAGAAGAGAAGTCTGCCAGGCAGGGTCAGATGTACAGCAATACAATAACCAAAATCAAAGAGCAAATAAAGTTGTAAGCCATTAAACAGGCAACGATTTCAAGGACAGAACAGCCAGACTTGTATCTTAGTTGTTCAAAAGTCAAAAATTGTTAGAGTAGAACCAGTATTAACTTTAAAGAAAGGCACAAGCCAGAGTCAACCTTATATAATACATATCTCTCAAAGACAGCTGATAATTATATCACTGACAAGATGGTAAAAATAAAAATAAATTAGACCAAAGTATTTACATCTTTGTGGTGGGCTGGCACCCTGCCCGGGGTTTGTTTCCTGCCTTGCGCCCAGTGTTGGCTGGGATTGGCTCCAGCAGACCTCCGTGACCCTGTAATTAGGATGTAGCGGGTTGGATAATGGATGGATGGACATTCTTCACTGCACTGTAATTGGTTCTGGACAGTTGGATAAATTGACAAGGCAAAGTAAGGCAGACATGGAGCAGCAGCTGAAGACCAATACTGATCAATTAATTTATTTACTAAACCTGCTTAAACCAAGTTGAGGATCCCGGAGAGTCTGAGCCAATGGCCACGCTACTGGACTAAAGGTAGGAACCTTCGATAAATGGAGCATCAGGCAACCACAAGGTGTACTTATGCACCCAACCAGTGTTACTCCCACTGGGCCAGCATGAAGACACCAGTTTATCGGATTTGAATGTCTTTGAAAGTTCTAAGAATAAAAACCCAACTGGACATATGAAGAAGGGGCTAACTACAGAGAATAACCAAGCTGCCTTGGATAGGAAAAATCTGTAAGACAGTAACGATGATCATTCGGCCGCCATGTCACCTACCGATAGCCATACAATTTTTAAAGTTAACGGTGAAATGAAAAAATTCTAAAGGAAGCTTACTGAGAAACAATGAGCTTGAATTAAATCGTCTTAGAAAATTCTGTTTATTATGACCTTTTTACCATGAGCCTAAATATTTTACCTAAAAAAATGTTTTTTTAAAACAACTATACACTATCCAGATGAGGTTTACATCACAGGCACTGGCAATTTCATTCAGCTCTCTGTTGTAACTGAGCTCTGTGTTGTGAAGATGCTCACTGTTTTGGGCATACTATAAAATAAATATAAAGCAACTGAATATATTCTTATGGTGAAGCTTCTTACTGTCACTGTCAACATGTCACAGTAGCAGCTTGGTGGCCGGTGAGGGACAACCACAAGAAGAATGCACATGAGAGAACTTGTGGAGGCCATCAATACACACTGTCATTCGCCCTGCCTGTCCCCATCCACCAATGCTCCTGCTGCTCCTTGCTGTCACTCTTCAGGTCTCTCTGTCTTGTGCCAGAATGTCCTTAAACCTAACATGCAAGTTATGCAGTGAAGTTTTATTCTGCACTTCTCAATGTTTTGTTTTGGGTTGCTTTGAATTTAGCAAGGAGGCAAAGCAGTGCGCTGAGAGGAGCAGCATGTCAGAAGGCCTATTCTTAGCAAGGGGAATTGCTTCATCTCGATGGATCAGCTTCCTGTGCAAAGTGCGGCATCTTCTCTGCTGATTTTTCAGTTTTGGTCTAGTCTGTACGAGGAACTTCCTGCGGTGTAGCAGATCATTTTGTTTGCCTCTATCTGTCAAGCAAATCAGGGCATTTGGCGTGCACACACTGATAGGCGCTATCAGAAGCAGGGTCTGGCATGAGAGTTGTGACAAGTGCTTCGCTGCTTACAATGCAGGGGTTTTGATGGATCCCACCCTTTGCCACTTTTCTGTTAATCCTGTTCAGAAACAAAGCTATTGTTCACATGGTCTCAGAATGGCCCTGTATGGACATTTACATTAGAACTGATGTATGGTGTCTGTTTTAGATGGAAATCAAAATTCAGATGTATCAAGTAAATCAGTGACTAAAATATATCAGATCAGCTTGGCTGCAACAAACTGCAATAAATAAACAAAACTCAGCTGCTTCTCACGCTTTTAAGCAAAAGCTATGCACTGTGGTCCATATCTCACCCTCACATTGTTAATTTGTTTCTGTTCTGTCGTGCATTCTCACCCAGTACTACTTGAGAAAAATGTTTCCACTGCTCGGCAGACACTGGCAAAAAAAATAAATGTTTTCTTTAACATTGTGCAATGGACAAAAATTGTTTGTACTGTGTTTGTGCTTCCTTTTCTATTTAATGTTGGTTATAATCTCTCATTACAACATTGTTTTTCAAAATGTGCATATTTCATCCATCCATCTGTTGTGATGTAAGATTTTGCATATAACTTGATAAATATTTTGTATGTCTTCATTTGTAATTTAGGCAAAGCAATGTAATTTAGTGTTTACCCAAATCCCACCACCTCCCTTAGGAATGGGTCTCTTTGAATTTTACGACAGAATTTGGTGGATGTGTGTTAAACCAGTTTGGTGATTGTTTCTCTGCTAAACTCTTTCAACCCCCGCAAGAAAGCCAGGTTACCTTAACATATGATCTAGTGGCAGGTGTTAAGATGTTCTATTCCCCCATTGGTCTGAGGTATGGCTGTTTGGAACTGGCTTGTCTCAGAGGCTTTTAAGTACTATGACGTCCTATTGGCTCTAGGGGTTGGACAAAGAATCTATAAATCTGCTTGCTCAACCACATTCTATCTCTTACTAATATCTGAAAGAAGCATCTCTTACTAAACTCTGATGATGAAGACAACACGATGAAGAGCACAGCTTGGCAGCCATATTGAGACCGGCTTGTGGCCTGTTCTGAAGAAAGCTGAGCACCAATGATGCCTTAACTAGAGACATTAAGTAACAAACAAGGCTGTGTGCCGCCTGATACTACACATCACCATTTAATCAGGTTGTATGGTTGCCAATATTCAAATGTACTTTGCATATTGGTATTATTTATGAATATTATTAATAATACATTGTTTAAACTGCAACTTAACTTCTGCTTGTATTTTTACTACATCTAATTGCCTGAGGTTATAGATATAGAAGGGAAGGTGGGGATAAGTTACATACAATAATATCTTATAAACAGTGGCAAGTCTGTGGGATTAGGCATTCTGACAGAGGCTACATCTTCATAATACAAAGGGAAAAGTAGAGCAATATATTACTCTACCAAGATAAGTTAAGGAGCAGCTGAAAGAAGAAGAAATTTAATTTTAAGTTAAGGCAGTTTAGTAATCCCAAGTCAAATTTTAATAATGAGGCCAGTGCAATGCAAGTCCTGTTGGATGTTGGACTTTTTAGATGATGGTTTGGAAGAGCCAGTTGTCTATGAGGGCTACATCTGCAAGAGATGCCAGCTGATCCAGCACCTCGAGCTCAGGGTCGCTGAACTGGAGGAGGAGTTGGCTGACCTGCGTTGTAATAGAGAATTGGCGGACTTGGCCCAGGTGTCCTTTAGAGATAGTGTGCACCCCTAAGGTGGCGCGGGAGGAGATTCCAGACCAGACAGGTAGGAATAGGTGGGTCACGGTCACAAGGCGTAAGGTAAAGGGTGCACACTGTCCGGGGGCATCAACCCCAGAATTAGAAGTGTCTAACCGTTATCATGTCCTAGCGGAGCTGGACGGTGACTCTGATAATTCTGAGGTGGTAGGCAGGGTTGAAGAGCCCCAACGGGCCACCTCAAAACCAGTTCCCAAAAAGAGAGAAGTAGTGATAGTTGGGGACTCAATCATTAGGGGGATTGAAGCGCAGGTGTGCTCCAGAGAGAGAGTCTCGCACGGTGTGTTGCCTTCCAGGAGCACAGGTGGGAGACCTCCCTGGAAGGGTGGATAGGCTCTTGGCCAGAGCGGGGGTGGATCCAGTTGTCATTGTCCACGTTGGAACAAATGACATACATAAGGGTAGTCTGTCAGTTCTGCGATCCAAATTCAAAGAGTTAGGTACCAAGCTGAGGAGCAGAACTGACAAGGTAGTCTTCTCCAAGTTCTGCCTGTGCCACGCGCCAGTCCAGGTAAGATTGAGGAGATTAGAAGGCTTAACACGTGGCTCAAATCTTGGTGCAGGGTAGAAGGGTATAGGTTTATGGGGCATTGGGACTCCTTTTGGAACAGATGGGACCTGTTCAGCTGTGACGGGTTACATCTGAACCGGAGGGGCACCAATGTATTGGGGAGGCGTATTTGTAGGCTAGTCTAGGATTGTTTAAACTAGGGAATGGGGGGACAGGGAGGTTAGGACAGGCTAGGTTTAGATCTATACACGGAAGAACAAACAATGGTGTAGAAATAAAAAATGCATAATAATGTAAATTCTAAGCAAATACGTAAATGTAACAACAACAACAACAACATTTATTTATATAGCACATTTTCATACAAAAAAATGTAGTTCAAAGTGCTTTACATAATGAAGAATAGAAAAATAAGAGACACAGTAAGAAAAGAAAATAAGTCAACATTAATTAACATAGAATAAGAGTAAGGTCCAATGGCCAGGGGGGACAGAAAAAAAAACTCCAGACGGCTGGAGAAAAAAATAAAATCTGCAAGGATTCCAGACCATGAGACCGCCCAGTCCCCTCTGGGCAATCTACTTAACATAAATGAAACAGTCCTCTTTGGATTTAGGGTTCTCACGGAAGGACTTGATGATGATGATGATGATCACATGGACTTCTGGCTTTTAGTCCATCAATGCTAGGGCATCATGGTGCTTTGAGTAGGTTGGTGGTGGCGCAGGCCACCACCACAAAGAAACCGGAAAAAGAAACAGAAGAGAGAGTAGGGGTCAGTATGGAATTTGGAGCCACTGTGAATAGTTATTATGAAGAATTGAACATACAGAGTATCAGTATTAAGTTAAAGTGAAGTTATAAAAAGGCCATGTTAAAATAATGTGTTTTCAGCAGTTTTTTAAAGTGCTCCACTGTATTTGCCTGGCGAATTCCTATTGGCAGGCTATTCCAGATTTTAGGTGCATAACAGCAGAAGGCCGCCTCACCACTTCTTTTAAGTTTAGGTTTTGGAATTCTAAGGAGACACTCATTTGAGGATCTAAGATTATGATTTGGAATATAGGTTGTCGGACATTCCGATATATAAGATGGAGCAAGATTATTTAAGGCTTTGTAAACTATAAGCAGAATTTTAAAGTCAATTCTGAATGACACAGGTAACCAGTGTAGTGACATCAAAACTGGAGAAATGTGTTCGGATTTTCTTTTCCCAGTTAGGATTCTAGCAGCTGCATTCTGCACTCGTTGCAAATGATTTATGTCTTTTTGGGTAGTCCTGAGAGGAGTGCGTTACAGTAATCTAGTCGACTAAAAACAAAAGCGTGAATTAATTTCTCAGCATCTTTCAATGGTATAAGAGGTCTAACTTTACTTATGTTTCTTAAGTGAAAAAATGCTGTCCTAGTGGTCTGATGAATATGCGATTTAAAATTCAGGTTACAGTCAACGGTTACCCCTAAGTTTTTTACTTCCGTCTTAACTTCTAATCCTAATGCGTCAAGTTTATTTCTGATAACCTCACTGAATCCGTTTTTGCCAATCAATACAATTTCAGTTTTCTCCTTATTTAACTTGAGAAAATTACTATTCATCCATTCAGAAATACCAGTAAGACATTGTGTTATTGATTCGAGAGAGTCGGTGTCATCAGGTGCTACTGATAAGTACAGTTGTGTGTCATCAGCATAGCTGTGGTAGCTCACGTTGTAACTTAAGATAATCTGACCTAACGGGAGCATGTAGATTGAGAAGAGCAGCGGACCTAGGATAGAGCCTTGTTGAACACCATATAGGATATCATGTGTCTTTGAGTTGTAATTACCACAACTAACAAAAAATTTTCTACCTGCCAGGTAGGATTCAAACCAATTTAAGACACTGCCAGAGAGGCCCACCCATTGACTAAGGCGATTTCTAAGAATATTGTGATCAATGGTGTCAAATGCAGCACTCAGATCGAGGAGGATGAGAACAGATAAATGGCCTCTGTCTGCATTTAATCACAAGTCATTTACTACTTTAACGAGTGCCGTTTCTGTGCTGTGATTAGGTCTAAAACCCGACTGAAATTTATCAAGAATAGCATGTTTACTTAAGTGGTCGTTTAACTGCATAATGACTGTATGAATGTAGAAGTTTTAACACATTAAAAATAGCTTGCCTTAATGCTAGAAGTATCAGAAATAAGGTAAGTGAGTTGGAGTTGTATGTAGCAGAGAATAATTATGATATTCTAGCAATAACAGAAACTTGGCTAAATAACAAAGATGGGGATGAGTGTAACATGGAGGGATACACATTTTTAGGAAGGACAGACAGAACAGAAAAGGAGGTGGGGTTGCTGTTTATGCCAAACAGGGTTAAAATGTAAGTCATCTTCAGTTGGATGATGAGCCCCATCTTAGTGAGGACATGTGGCTTCGCCTGGAAAATATTAGGGAATGAGGTCTTATTTTAGGAGTGTGTTATAGACCACCCAATTCAGACAGTAATTTCAACACACATCTTTTTAGTAATATCAAAAAGGCAAGTTTACAGGGGGATATTATAGTCATGGGGGACTTTAATTATCCAAATATTAACTGGGATAACCTTACAGATGGAGGAGCACAAGAGCAGGAGTTTTTAGAAGTAATCAGCGACTGTTTTTTAACACAGCATGTTAAAGCACCAACACGGGGTGAAGCCTGTCTGGATTTAGTATTCTGTAATAATCAGGATAGAATTGAGGGTGTAGAGGTGATTGAACCACTAGGGTCAAGTGACCATAATGTAATACAATTCTCAGTATTTTGTAAGAGTACAGATGCAAAGACTAAAATTGTTAAGTTGAACTTTAGTAGGGCTAATTTTGAGCAGATGCGACAAAGTCTAAGTAGGATAGACTGGGATAAGCTTTTAAATGTGGAGACAGTCGAGGAGCAGTGGAACAGGTTTAAAATGTTTTACATGTAATGCAGGACAGATACATACCTAAATTTGGAAGTAATAGGAAACTAAAAAAAACTCCACGATGGATTAATAAAGATTTAAAAAGAAGTTGCAAAGGAAAAACTGCTGTATAAGGCATATAAGACTAATGACTGCAAAGAGAACCGTAGCGTATGAGAACATGAGGGCAACCATTAAGAAGGATATCAGAGAGGCTAAAAGACAGTTGGAGAGGAATATAGCAGATAAGGTGAAAGAAGACCCCAAGAGATTCTTTCAGTATTTTAGTAGTAAAAGAACAGTTAAGGAGGAGGTCAAGTTCATCAGGAATAGTAAAGGGAATTAAAAGATACAGACAATGAAATAGCAGATGCCCTAAACTTACATTTTTCTGAGGTGTTTACAAGTGAGCAAGTGGATAACCTGCCAGAGGTAAACACAACTACTAAGGAGGTACTGAGGGATTTGGAAATTGTAGAGGGAGAAGTGCTGCTCAGATTAAATAAGATGAAATCAAACAAATCACCAGGCCCAGATAATATTTATCCTCGTGTTCTTAAGGAGGCTAGTGAGTACATATATAAACCCTTGACACATATTTTTAGGAAGTCACTGTGCACTGGAGAGATTCCAAAGGACTGGAAAATGGCAAATATCATCCCATTATATAAAAAGGGTGACAGGGCAGATCCAAGCAACTATAGGCCAGTAAGCTTAACAAGCATCACAGGAAAATTAATGGAAGGAATTATTAAGGATAAGATTGAGCAACACATGACAAGGACAGGAGTTATTCTGAACAGTCAGCATGGGTTCAGAAGGGGGAGGTCGTGTTTTACTAACATGTTGGAATTCTATGAGGAGGCAACAAAAGGATACGATCAAAGTGGAGCTTATGATATTATTTATCTGGACTTTCAGAAAGCATTTGATAAGGTGCCACATGAGAGGTTGGGCATCAAGTTAAAAGAAGTGGGAGTTCAGGGTGATGTTTTTAGATGGGTGCAGAATTGGCTCAGACACAGGAAGCAGAGGGTGATGGTGCGAGGAACCTCATCAGAACTGGCGATGTTAAGAGTGGTGTTCCACAGGGGTCAGTGCTAGGGCGCTGCTATTTTTAATATATATAAATGATTTAGATAGGAATATAAGTAACAAGCTGGTTAAGTTTGCAGATGATACCAAGATAGGTGGATTAGCAGATAATTTGGAATCCGTTATATCATTACAGAAGGACTTGGATAGCATACAGGCTTGGGCAGATTTGTGGCAGATGAAATTTAATGTCAGTAAATGTAAAGTATTACACATAGGAAGTAAAAATATTAGGTTTGAATACACAATGGGCGGTCGGAAAATCGAGAGTACACCTTATGAGAAGGATTTAGGAGTCATAGTGGACTCTAAGCTATCAACTTCCCAACAGTGTTCAGAAGCCATTAAGAAGGCTAACAGAATGTTAGGTTATATAGCACGATCTGTGGAGTACAAGTCCAAGGAGGTTATGCTCAACCTTTATAATGCACTGGTGAGGCCTCATCTTGAGTACTGTGTGCAGTTTTGGTCTCCAGGCTACAAAAGGACATAGCAGAACTAGAAAAGGTCCAGAGAAGAGCGACTAGGCTGATTCCAGGTCTACAGGGGTTGAATTATGAGGAAAGATTAAAAGAGCTGAGCCTTTACAGTTTAAGCAAAAGAAGATTAAGAGGTGACATGATTGAAGTGTTTAAAATTATGAAGGGAATTAGTACAGTGGATCGAGACTTGTATTTTAAAATGAGCTCATCAAGAACACGGGGACACAGTTGGAAACTTGTTAAGGGTAAATTTCGCACAAACATTAGGAAGTTTTTCTTTACACAAAGAACGATAGACACTTGGAATAAGTTACCAAGTAGTGTGGTAGACAGTAAGACGTTAGGGACTTTCAAAACTCGACTTGATGTTTTCTTGGAGGAAGCAAGTGGATAGGACTGGCGAGTTTTGTTGGGCTGAATGGCCTGTTCTCGTCTAGAGTGTTCTAATGTTCTAAAAAGTAAAGATAAAACACCATCCATTATCCAACCCACTATATCCTAATTACAGGGTCACAGGGGTCTGCTGGAGCCAATCCCAGCCAACACAGTGCGCAAGGCAGGAAACAAACCCCGGGCAGGGTGCCAGCCCACCTCAGGGCAATATTATGACTTTTTTTAAGTATGTGGAACACAGAGAAGTTTATTCATGTTTTCTAATAGAACTAACTTTTGTGAAGCATTTTTCAAAGGCTAATCAAATTATTCTATTTGTATCTTTTGCATAATGATCCCTGATTTTTGTAAAAAGCAAGAAAGTATTTTGTGCATTTTCAAGCTAAACAAAATGGGGAAAAAAATGGTGTGTTGCGTCACATGATGTTACAAGCAAAAGAGGAGTGAACACAAGAAAATCTGCATAAGACCTTCAATAGACAACAAAGGGATACAAAAGAATAAGAAAAAGAAAATAAGATAACATCTATGCTTAAAGCATCAATGGAAGAAAGACCTGGAGAAATTCTGCCCATGTCACAAACCAAACAGATTATTATACTTCATGTCAAGCTTATTTACAACAGCATGCTACGCAAACTAAGAGCCTTAGGCCCAGGTAGAAATAAGGGGATGCAATATTTGAATAGAAATACGTACATTGGGGTCTCAAAAATTTTGTTTCACTATTATATGTTAATGCCATAAGAGTTTTTCTCCAAACTTCAACAAATTGTCCAGGCTCATCATGGGTTTAATTTAGACTCCAAACATTTCTTTGAATTGGTTCTGACTTCAGAGAAGAGACAAATGAGTTTGAAATACCGGAAAATACACATGCGGTGTTTTTCTAGGATTCAATGGAAAACAGAAAGTTAAATATAGGAAATTGTGAAGGATTTCTTAGGATCCCGTTAGTACAGGTGTAGTGCTTTTTTCTATATATTTTTCGATAGAGTTTGTTTTAGGATTAATTATTATTATTATCCAGTTCAAAGCGCCCTGGTTTAATCTATTGAATTATCATTATCTTTCTTTTTGTTTCTGATTGTTATTCCTTTTCATGAATGCCACCTTGTTGTTCAGAGCAGCTGCATCATTGTTATAAACTGCCACATATAACCTTGCATTTGATATCGAAAGCTAAAAGAGGCTACATTCATACTTTTTCAGTCCTATGTGGCAAAGATGTGATTTCTGCTGAAGTAGGATTACCAGTGGAATCATGGAATCAAACTGAGTGCCATTATGAACAATGATGCACATCCTCTCTCTGACACAGTAACACTGAGGACTTTCAGCCAATGAATTATTCAGCAGAATTGTGTCAAGAAACACTACTGGGGCTTCTTTGTACCAACAGCAATACATCTGCATACTGTTTCACCGGGAATGTGTCAGCCAAGTCAGAAGTTTTGTTTCTTTCAATTTTTTCTTGCTTTATGTTAACTCTTGTGTGTGTTCAGAAACAAGTGTGAGTGTGTATGTATTTATCTATTTCCACATGGTGACAAATAAAATTCTCTCTATCTATCTATCTATCTATCTATCTATCTATCTATCTATCTATCTATCTATCTATCTATCTATCTATCTATCTATCTATCTATCTATCTATCTATCTATCTATCTTTAGAACTCTTTAGAAAGTACTCTATTTGCACTGCTTTCGTAACGACAGTTTTGTATCCAAACTGTTTAACCTGTGGATTTTAGGAAGCAGAAAACTAGTTTCTAGATTTTACTTTAAAAGAGCGGCTTTCTTGCATGTGCAGTAATGAAAATGAAGGTACTGCTTTGAAGCTCTTTGCCATTCTGCCATAAAAGATTTTGATTACATTTTGTGTTTTTCTTTTTTTGTAAAATCCGGGGTTCATGTGTAAAAATATTTCACATCTGGCCCCTTTTTATCTGAAGAGACATGATGTTCTTAATACAACTCAAAGAACATATCTTCTTATCGTGTGTTCTTATCATAATTAAAATACAGCTTGAGAATATCAGACAAATTGGGAACTTGATAGCTTTGATGTTTGTTTTTTAATAGTTTACACAACCTTTGGAGCAGCGTAGGCATACAGGCAGCTCCCAATGGATGTATTTCTCACTTCGTAAAGAATTAATATTTTTATACCAGAGGAGTCTTTCATTGTAGTTATGCTTGTCTGATCACTGATGATAGCATAAAACATTAACATTCAGCAAAAGACGCACACAATATCCTTACATGGCCTGAGCTGGGCTTTGCAGCAAGATAACATGATGGTTTATATCAGCTTGTACTTACCAGACAGGCAGTTATTGCACACTAAAACACTTTGGGCTCTGTGCCGTTGGTTCTTCCTAAATTAAACTCTTTGACTAGATCACCCCATCGACAAGGACTTGAAGGAGCCATTTGTCTGCAGTGAGTTGAGTGACCTAGAGGACAGGAGGAGGGAGTCAGTGCAGTGAGAAGAAGTGGCCGAGCATTATGAGATCTCTGCCCATACAAGGGTGCACCTGCTAAAGACTGCTAGAGGCAACCAGAAAGTAACCATACATTGCTTTTGAGCCATAATAACAAGAGGGGATAGTGGGCTTTCTCTCTGGTCACTAACTGTGTGAAGTTTGAATGTTCTCCTCCATGTCTCCAGGACTTCAAGTTTTCCCCTCACATTATAAAGATATACGTGATAATTTAATAGGCGACTAAAACTGGCACATTGTGACAAAGAGTGACGAAGAGTGGGTTTGTGCATGAATTCTTAGCTCGTCTTAGGTTGGCCCCTGCCTTGTGTCTGATGCGACCAGGGCAGACTGCAGCCCCTGTCACCCTTTCTGGACAAAGCCATTTGATAAAAGTCAGATTGATAGATGGATGACTCTGCAGATAGCTGACAGACCCTGTTATATGTTTGTGGTCAATTTTCTGCTTTTCACTCCTTGGATGCTGGCTCACTTGAAATTGTTTACTATGATTTCACAAGTAATTGGACTAATGTAAATGGTAAGACTTCACATTGTAGGTGTAATTAATAGTATAATTGGAAGAAACAACCAGCAGACACAGCTCAACAATATTCAGAGATACTGGGAAAGTGGTCAGTGATACTGCTTCACAGCTTCAGTACTACTGGGCCAAATCCTGTCCACAAGGGCTTTGCTTCAGTTTCTTTCTGAGAGGATGTGTGTGTTAGGTAGATCCATGTTTCTTATGTGGCCTAAGGTGCCATGGGCTGACTTACTCTAAGCACTACAGCCACTGGTTCAGCCCCCTATTACCTTATAATTAAAAAAGTATGCTTCACTTCACACAAAAGTTCTAAATGGTCTCATTGCCATTTGATTGAAGTCTACAGTACCTGTCTGACACTGTTGGTCACCTGCCCTACAATCACTATGATTGTCAGAGAGCCCGATAAAAGTAGACTTACTAGAGCGGGGAGCAGAACCTCGCGGTCATTCATTGAGTGTTCCTGAATGAGGTTGGATCCAGAAGTCCAGGAGGCTGAGTGTGGTAAGCGACATTTTGGTGCAAGTTTTAGTGCTGCACATGTGATAGTGTGGACAAGTGACCCAGAGTGTCAATGTGGGGAAATTGGCGGCACCCACATTCACATGCAGACATGCACACATGAGACCTGCACCCGCTCAGGTATAAAATGAACCTGAGTAGGGCAGAAGAGAGAGATGAGGAAAGAGAAAAAAGAGAGAAACACTCCAGAGGTTAAAAGAGAGAGATGAAGGGACAGAATTGGGGCTGTGGAGAGGAGGCAAGCGGTCGAGAATGTGGCCCCAGCTTGAACAGGCACAAGGTTCTCATGGGGAAGGATTGGTCGCTCAGCGAGAGTGGGAGTAACTGCTCTGAGTGGGCTCCCGGTGAAGGCAGAGAGATGGCGGCAGAAGAGAGGATCGGGGCTTGTGGGGTCCCAGCAGATAGCGACAGATGGCGACGAGGGCACGAGCCTGATATGCTTGTTGAGGAAGCCGCAGAAAGTGAGCAGAGGAGATGTTGGATTTTAGATGGACGCACCGAGCAGATTTTAAAGAGAATGAACTGCTTAACCCTTCACTTTTAACCTTTTTATCGATTATTCATTTGTGTCATTTAAAACTCCACCATGGACATTGTTTTTATTTTGTGGTTTATTTGTTTATGTATTTATTTATTTTTATATTTTAATTTTATTACATTTTTTTTAAATCAAATATCACTCCATACACATAACTCGAGTTTTACAAAAAGAAGAAAAAAGAGAAAAAAGAAAAAGGTTTGAAACAAATCAACCTCCACCCCTGTGAAAGAGAGCTAGGCCAGCAGTGTAAAACTTTATGCTAGCAAAGACAAATGGAATCGATAAAATAATAAATGAATAAAGATAAATGGAGTAAAAGAGGGAAGAGAACCTGCGTCCTCAATTTCAATGCTCATTCTAAAATGTTATTGATTAGATCCTGTTTATTTATTTATTTATTTGTTTATTTATTAAGAGACCGCACTCCCCTTTGGACATTTTGCAAATTAAAGCACAAAGCAGTCAGCCCCATCCCTTGCAGTGTGTGTGTTTCTGTGTGTGTGTGTGTGTCCTCGTTGCCCAGTCCGTCCTCAGCCGTGACTATCAATGTCTCAGGTTCAAGGGAGTAACGCCAGCTTCAGGCAGCCCAGGCCTCAAACAGAATGAGAGTGTCGCTGTTACAGTCCCTTGCACTCCATGCCTTCCTCTCATGTTTTCCTGTATACGTGTAGCTTGTAAAGGTTGTTGCTTACACTATTTTGGTCAGTGGGTCCATTATGTTGGTTGCGGATGTTTTATTAATTTTTAGAAGCTTAATCAAATCAAAATAAACCTAACGGGAGTTGTTATGGCCATACGGTGCCTCTGTGTATATGAGCCGGCTCATCAGTTTATTAATCAGTTTATTGCTCTCGGTAGACTCACTAGAGCTATGCTGATCTTTACAGCCTTGTACTTTGACATTTTTTGGGTTTTTTTTTATTTATTTTTTATTTCTCTTTCTATCCTTTTTCCAGTTCAAACTTAACAGGCTGTTTTTGAGGTCACAGAGCAATTTTCCGGGAGCAAAGCAATGAAAGGTGATGTTTACATTTGAATGCAAAAATGGGGATGCTAACCACTAAGGCAAAAACAGTAATAATGGCACACACTCGTGACCACCAGCTCAGGTAGTCCTGTACAGAAGAGGCAAGGTCGGGCAGTACACACATGAGCAAAACAAATCAATTTCAGATTCTTCTTAAATAATACACTTATTAGCGCCAATGTTTTTTGTTTTGTTTTTCATTTTCCTACACAGCTTACCTTTAGCTGGGATGTAGGGAAGCTGGAGCCTCTCCCAGAAAGCGCAGGGCACAAGGCAGGAATAATCCCTGGGCAGGGCACCAGTCCATCGCAGGGTGGACACACACACACATATACACATGGGCCAATTTAGCATCACCAATCCACCAAACTGGAGCACCCAGAGGAAATCCACACAGACACAGGAAGAACGTGCTAACTTCCACACAGAGAGCACCCACGACTTAAACCCTGGTTTCCTTGTGGAGAGGCAGCAGTGTTCTCGTTTTCCCACCGTTCTAAAAATGTAACATAAGTAATAATCTCAAACTCAAATGTTCCAGTTCAGAATCTAATGGGCATAAGGCTGGCACTAACCCTAGATAAGGCGTGAGTCGCAGAATATGTTCAAACAGGTACTCACAGTGGAGCCATTTTTAGAAATGCCAGGTAATGCCAACCATTTGTCTTTTGAATGTTAGAAAAAAACCAGAGTACAGCAGGAGAACATGCAAAGTCAACAGAGACATTGAACAGATGCAGGAAAACCGAAGCACACTGAATCCCCCTTCTTAATTTGATCACCACCCTCATATCTAATTGAACAAAAACCTAGAAATATGCAAAAGTATTCTTATAAATGCAGCTTTTCCTTCATACTACTAAGTACAGGTATACTTCACTTCTTCTTCTTCTTCTTCTTTTTGCTGCTCCTGTTAGGGGTCACCATAGCGGATCATCCTCTTCCATACCTTCCTGTCCTCTGTATCTCGTTCTGTTACACCCATCACCTGCATGTCCCCTCTAACCACATCCATAAAACCTTCTCTTTGGCCTTCCTCTTTTCCTCTTACCTGGCAGCTCTGTCTTTACCACCCTTTTCCCAATATACCCAGCATCTCTCTCTTCTGCACATGTCCAAACCAAAGTATCCAAATTACAAAATTGTACAGCAGAGTATGTGACAAAAGTGTGACAAACAGTCCATCAATGTCAATGACACGTTCACTCCAAGGTCCTGGAAAAAGAATGCCAAAGGTCAAAGAAAAGCTAACAGTAGAAAAAAAAACACACACCAGCAGGGTCACAATAAGCACAGGGCAGTGAACCCAGTGGGATTGGGTCTGGGGAGAAGGAGGCGGGGCAAGAGACAGTGCTTAAGGGAGAGGGCGTGGCTTACAGAGTGAGCCTGTAGAAGGAGGTGTGGTTTGGAAACGCAGCAACAGAAGACACAGAAAGATGGCAGAGACGTCACAATAATGGATACCTTATCTAGCAGCCTAACGTCAATTGTTGACCTTGTTGTCAAATATAATGATAGCTCTGTCTGCACTAAGAGCTATGTTGGCTCTTACTAACATGGCGTACAAGGTGTAATTATTTATGACTTTATCTGCCTTGTGTGCATGCCATTTGTCAGTTATTGGGATGTTGACATGTTCACACAGTAACTAGCCTGCTCATGCCACTTGTGTTCTTTAGGTGTAGTGTGATGAAGCCTGCGATAAGACTTTCCTGCTGTTTAGTTGCTGTCAATGTTTTACTAAAGGATGTTTTCTTTCTGCTGTCTGTTCAACAGTTGATCTTGTGTTGCTCTTTCAAATTCTGGTCTTTTTGTGCCCCTCCATTGAGTCCACCGTATTGGTAACCTGTTACTGGTGGGATTCCAGTAAAATGAATGTCATTTTTAGATCTCATACAATCTGACCCCGCAGTGGATTTCTTGGGCATGTGCAGTTATGTGTTTCCCACAGAGCTTGACCAAAACATCCTAAAGGTTTTTGATTTACTTTGCACACTGAATATGTATCCGTATTGGTGATGTATTGAATGACGCAAGGCCTCAGAGCTCCAGAGTCCTGGTTTTCAATCCCAGCTTGGGCACCCACTGTGTCGTTTGCATATTTTTCTCAAAGTGATCTCAGTTGAGTGTATGTATGGGCCCATTGATGGACTAGCATTCCATCCAGTGCCAAATGTTGCTGGGATAACCTCTGTCCCTGCCCCTCTAAGCTGGTTTAAACCAAACAATTAGTAACAGAATGCAATTAATCTGCTTGAAGTCAATTATGAGTTCTTTACATTTGAATGAAAGAATGTCTCTTTGGCTGTTATGAAGCTATAGCAGCTCACTGTCTGCTTGTAGATGCTGTTGTGGAGTCATTGATGGGAACTAATCATCTTTTAGACTCACGTATCTCATTTTCTGTGTTTCTCCAACTGATAATCCCAAAGCTGTGAGTGGTCAGCTCTGTGCTATATTTTTCACTGATGCTTTGTTTCATTCTCTCCTGTTGTATAGCATCACCCTTATCAACTTCAAGGTGCTTCCACCTATTTCCTGAGCACACTCGATCAAGTTTAAGGTCTCAGGGTGCAAGTCAGGAACCAAACGTAGATGGGCTACCACTCCTCTGTGTACAGACAGCATCAAAATATATTGTACTGCTTAATAAATTAAAGGAACACTTTTTAATCAGAGTAAGACATCAAGCCAATGGAACTTCTGGGGTATTTATCTGGTCAGCTAAGTAGAAGAGGAGGATGTTAATCAGGGTGGCACGGTGGTGCAGTGCGTAGCGCTGCTGCCTCGCAGTTAGGAGACCTGGGTTCGCTTCCAAGGTCCTCCCTGCGTGGAGTTTGCATGTTCTCCCTGTGTCTGTATGCGTTTCCTCCCACAGTCCAAAGACATGCCTTTTAGGTGTATTGGCGATCCTAAATTGTCTCTAGTGTGTGCTTGGTGTGTGTGTGCCCTGCAGTGGGCTGGTGCTCTGCCTGGGGTTTGTTTCAAGCCTTGCGCCCTGTGTTGGCTGGGATTAGCTCCAGCAGACCCCCGTGACCCTGTAGTTAGGATATAGTGGGTTGGATAATGGATGGATGGATATTAATCAGTTTCAGTTGCTTTGGTGTTAATGAAATTAACAAGAGGTGCACTAGAGGGGCAACAATGAGACGACTCCCAAAACAGGAATGGTTTAGTAGGTGGAGGTGTCTTTTCACTAGTTTTGCATTTGGCTACGGTCAGTGTCACTACTGGTATTATGAGGCGATACCTGGACCCTACAGAGGTTACACAGGTGGTCCAACTTCTCCAGGATGGCACATCAATATGAGACATTGCCAGAAGGTTTACAGTGTCTCTCAGCGCAGTCTCAAGGGCATGGAGGAGATTCCAGGAGACAGGCAGTTACCCTAGGAGAGCTGGACAGGGCCATAGAAGGTCCTTAACCCATCAGCAGGACCGACATCTGTTCCTTTGGGCAAGGAGGAACAGGATGAGCACTGCCAGAGCCCTACAATATGACTTCCACCAGGCCACTGGTGTGAATGTCTCTGACCAAACAATCAGAAACAGACTTCATGAGGTTGACCTGAGGGCCCGACATCCTCTGGTGGGCCCTGTGCTCACTGCCCGGAACCATAGAGCTCGATTGGCATTTGCCATTGAATACCAGAATTGGCAGGTCCACCACTGGTGCCATGTGCTTCTCACAGATGAGAACAGGTTCTCCCTGAGCACATGTGACAGACGTGAAGGCTTCTGGAGAAGCCGTGGAGAACGTTATGCTACCTGTAACATTCGTACAATAACGTTCAACATGACCAGTTTGGTGGTGGATCAGTGGTGGTCTGGGGAGGCATATCCATAGAGAGACGCACAGAACGCTACAGTCTAGACAATGGCACTTTGACTGCCATTAGGTATCATGATGAAATCCTTGGACCCATTCTCAGACCCTGTGGTAATCCAGTGGGTCCTGGGTTCCTCCTGGCGCATGACAATGCCCGGTCTCATGTGCCGAGAGTATGCAGGCAGTTCGTGGAGGATGAAGGAATTGATACCATTCAGTGGACCCCACGCTCACCTGACCTAAATCCAGTAGAATACATCTGAGACATGTTTTGTTCCATCTGACGCTACCAGGTTGCACCTCAGACTGTCCAGGAGCTCAGTGATGCCCTGGTCCAGATCTGGGAGTATATCCCCCAGGACGCCATTCGTCGTCTCATTAGGAGCATGCCCAAATGTTGCCAGATATGCATACAAGCATGTGGGGGCCGTACAAACTACTGAGTATGATTTTGAGCTGCTGTAATGAAATTTTGGCAAAATGGACTAGCCTGCTGCATCATTTTTTCACTTTGATTTCCGGGGTGTCTTTGAATTCAGCCCTCTATAGGTTGATAATTTTCATTTCCATCAAATGATGGGGCATCCTATTGTTCCTAATACATACACCCAGTCTATATCAGTTGTGGCATCCGGCTGGGGGTGGAGCCCAGTCGGGACGCCCAAGAGGACCAGAGGACGGCTTGTACCTCCTTCAGACCGCGAGGGGGTGACCGCCCTGGTTGTGTTGGGGGCCCCAGGGCCTGTAGAAGCCTGGAGCCCAGGACTTCCGCCACACCAGGAAGTGCTGGGGGGAAGAAGACAGGGGACACCCGGAGGGCTTCCGGGTGCGCAGCCGGCACTTCCGCCACACTGGGGCGTGACTGCAGAGGAATGCCAGGAAGCAGCTGGAGCCCATCCGGGGTGTGATATAAGGGGCCACCTTCCTTCATTCAGTAGCGGAAGTCGGGTGGAAGAAGGACGGAGCTGGAGAGAGGACTGCAGGCGGCCAGAAGGGCATTTAGTGACTGTGAGGCCTGCACTTTGGGGGATCGGTGCTGGAGGCACTGGGGACGTGCACTAATTGGATGGTAAATATTGTGTAAATAAATGAGTGTGTTGGGTGCAACAAACAATGTCCGTCTGTCTGTGTCCGGGTCCCATTCCACACAGTATAGATAACCAGTATGATTTTTTTTCCCATTGAGATCCGATGTGTTTTCACAGTGTTCCTTTAATGTTTTTGAGCAGTTTATTTTATGATCAACAGTAAGTACTTCTTTTAATTGAATACATTTCTCCTACTTGATGGCTGGAGACTTTCAAGAGCCTAACTAAGCCTCCTTCTTTTGAATGTCATCTTTAAATGACTTTCCTAACTACAGGTATGTAATAATGTAACTATAGGCAGTGAGGGTCCGATGACAGCTTGGTCGTTGTTTGGCAAGTCTTCATTCTTAACATGCATACCTGCTTGACATCAGAAATGAAAAAATGATTGTTGTTGGTTGGTGTTATCATTTGCACAACTCCATAAAGCGTAATTGTGACTATTGACCTTTCATGTACTGTAGCTTATATAAGTGATGCAGACACTGATGATGACCATTTTTTTTTTAAAATGTCATATGAGAGAGCCTAATATTTATTTGCACTAGACACCATCAACTTCTAGTTACACCACAGTTATTAGGCCAAGCTGTTGACTGCTGTCGACAAACATCAGTAAGATTTCCAAGCCTTCTCTATGATTGACTCTGACTTTGTACGCCCTACAATGGACTGATGGCCCTTGCACAGCTTGACCCCACCGGGTCCCCATTTGCTACTTGTAGAGACTTGTTGTCCCTCCAAGGCCAGACCTAGCTTCAGTTAACAGACGCATACATTATTATTCACACCATGATTTAATTCTTATGTCAATATATTAGTAAGTGAGCCAGACATTTCAATATGTCATCATGTTTTATTTTTGGTATTTAGGTTATATGTGTCAATTAGAGAACCGCTGCAACATGACGCTTCTAAACCCACTCATTCCAAGTTTGTTAGATCTTATCATGATAAAACAGAATAAGAAGCCTGACAACCAACAGGGGGCCATTCAGTCCCATAAGTTCCTTTGGTTAGCTAACAGAGAAGTTGTTTTTGTATCTCAGCCAGACACTTTCAAAAAGTTGTCAAGGTTTTTGCTTACTACATAACTGTAATATTTTTCAAATTCCCACAAATCATTAGATAGACATCAGCCCTGGACAAGGGGCATGCACACACCCACACTGTCTCATAGTGAGGACAACTAAGGGATCCAACCAGCAGACCTTCCAGATACGGGAGAACAAGCAGTAGGAGAACAAACAAAACTGGCAAAGAAAGATAAAACTGACCCCAGGACTGTGGACCACGAGGCAGCAGCTCAGACTACATTAAAGGACGTCTGTTAATGGTGTAGTTACAGCAGCCATAGCTGAGAAAACTGCCACTGACTCAGACTTTTGCACAATTCCTATGTGGTTTGCAACTTGTCTTTATTTTCCTATCGATTGTCTTAAGGCAAATGAGGCTTCTCTTCCTGTAAATCTTACAGTCTTTATTGTCTAACATTGTCGATGATGCTCACTAATGGTAATTTTCTTCTTTGAAAGTTTCCATTTTAAGGCTTTGAGAGACATTGATGTTATATACTATTGTCACTCCTTTGGCATTGCCCCTCTGAGTTATCTATCACCTGACAGTGCTGTCTATATGTGTCACAGTTGGTGGGCTTCACCTGAATTTGGGCGACTCACCTCTCCACATGTCCTGCTAGTGCCTGCCTGTCCATACCACATATTCTCAGACTAATGTAATAAGCGTAGCCCCAAATTCTGACCTAAAATGTTGGCTACAGTAGGCTAAGTAAGCTAATCAAATGACTTTTTTGAATAAAGTATTCCCTGCTCCACAATCTCTAACAAAGATATACTTAAATTCATTAACCCTTCTACTGTATTCTGGAGAACTGCACCTCATGTAGGTGCTGCCAGTCAGACACTGTAGCCTAGGCAGTAAGGTGAAACCACAAAGTTGTGCTGCAGTTGTTGCCTCCAACCTGCAGTTTTACTCTGAGAAAACTGCTTAACCTGCCCAGGTCCAAACTCTGTGTGAACGATCATCCTGTTGGTAGCCTTAGATAAAGGTGTCAGGGCCAAATATACAATAACTAGCGACGCATATCCGTCTAAGACGGGCTGAAATCTAAGTGGTTCAACATAGACCTCAGCATCAATGTGTGCTTTGCATAATCAATTTAAATGCACTGTATCTGTCATTCCTACATTACAAATACATACATTCCTGCATTACTACAAATCTTTGTGAGGCACCATCTCTTGGTATGGCAAATGCAATGCATGTGTAACTGTTATATGCCATATATATTGTGATGGATGGCCGGTTTCATATTCCGGCCCTCACCCCCAGGCCGCCAGGAGGAGCTCTCCCGAGAGCATGGACAGGTCCCGAGTTCCAGCAGGGCCTCATGGATTATGTAGTTTTTATGTGCAGCCCTGCTGGATACCTTGAAGACCACTGGGAATCGCTGTCGGGAGGCCAGTAGACTCATTTGTGCACTATGACCCGGAGGTTCATCACATGAAGAGTGACGGGCTTCCGGGGTGAAGCAAAAGTACTATTTACCCTGACCCGGAAGGAATAAGGACTTGTGGACTGTTGGCCAGGAACACTTCCGGGTCAGGGACTATAAAAGGACTGTGGGAGCTCCCAGACAGCGAGCTGAGCTGGGTGGTAGGAGGGCAATGCGTCTGGGAGTGGAGGATTGGTTTATTGATTTATTATTAGAGTATTGTGATTGTTTATGAGTAGTGTGGAGTGGAGGGTGCTTAGTGCACGTAATTATTGTAATAAAAATAATTATTGTTGGACTTTTACCTGGTGTTTGGCGTGGTACCTGAGGGTTCAAGGGAGCAATAACGCCCCCGACTGCAACAATATTATATTTGGTATGGGATTCATAAAAGCAGAGCTAGTATTTGTGATGTCACCCGTTGGAATGACAAATGCAATAGATTTTGTTGATACAAATGTTTGTGAAGCACCAAATGTTGGAATGATAAATGTGATTTATTTTATTAATGTATAAAGGTTACGATGCACCATCTGTTTGTGTGATAAATGCAATGCCTATGTCTGTGTTGCATGCCATTTAATATGGAATTCATAAAAGCTATGTTAATGTTGGTAATGCACCATCTGTTGGAATCAAAAATGCAATGAATTTTATTACTACAAATATTTGTGATCCCAATCTGTTGCAATGACAAAAAAATAGCAACTGGACAGACACACAGATAGATAGACACATTTCTGAATTTCCCCTTATCTACCTATCTAAAGACCCTTATGCTTTTATTAAGGTGTATATTTACTGTGTGTAACCTTCGTTCTTTTTATACATTTTCAGTTAAAGCTCACGTCATTCTGTATGGTAGGATGGGTTCCTTTGATAAGTGATCTTTTGCAGCCAGTGAAGGGTCTTTTTACCCACCCAGAGTGGAGAATGAAAACAATAGCAGCCCAGAATTGCGTATATCATTTAGGGCCACTGAGAAGTCAAGCAAAATACATAATACTGGCAAACTGAACCAATTACAATATGCAAGCTTTTGAGGCAACTGAGGCCTCTTCTTCCGGCAGGGCCACAGATGTTTCTAGTTTTGAGGACTCCTTCAGTTCTCTCATGGCTTTTCTCTGCCGTATATTTTGCTGTAAGGTAAGAAGTAGACACCAGTCCTGAGTAACACAAAGCTGTTGTGGTGGTCTTCTTGACTGGAGTTTTATGTGTTTTGTTTGTTGTCCTTTTATAGTGTGAAGCAGAATCAGAACACATAGACTCCAGCATTTCCTTGATGGAATTCTTCATTGGAGACACTTTTTATTGGATTAATTGTAGCGAGACCCCCGTGACCCTGTAGTTAGGATATAGCGGGTTGGATAATGGATGGATGGGTCTTTCCTTTATGGAACTTTAGTCCTGTCATATAATTCTAGAATGCTTCATATTGTAGCTGATGAGCTGCTACATCTATAGCCCCATCCAGAGCTGCAGGTCACCTAGCATTCACTGCCGCTGGTAAAGTCCCCTCTCCCATCCCAAGAATTGCAGAGATTTCATGGTTGTTCAGAAAATCTGCCTGATTATCACGAGACATTTTCAGTTGATTGCTAGGCTTGCTGTGCATGTTGCCTGGTTCTGCTGTAGGGTTTTATGATGTCCTTGTCCATTTGGTGCTGATGTGTTATATAATCTTATTTGTTCGGCCTTTATTAGTGTCATTAAGCTGACAACACAAAAGTATGGAGGACGGGTGGTGAGGAAATCCCCTTTACATGTTATTTTTTTTCTCACTTTTTTAATTTTCTTGACTTAGTTTGCATTGTAAATTTGTCTGCCATGAGGCAAAAGATCTTTGCACCCATGTTTATTATTATTAGCATTCCTTACTCATGAATCATTTGAAATGCTGTGGTTGTGATAACCAGTGACATGTTGCTCTTCGGGGCAGGATTCTTAATCTTAAAGTAAGGCTGCTCCTCAGGTCTGGCCTACATGCTGAAACACACAGACAACGACTACCTGGCAGTGTCTGAGAAGGCAGTGCACAAGACATAAAGTCACAGTGTGAAAAGCCAGCCTGGTACTGGGTTGGCACCACGGCTTAGTGACTGGTGTGCTGCCACACGGCTCCAGAGCCCCAGATGACTCACAGCTTCTGGGTAGTTCTTCTGCATGTGGGTTGTTGTCCAGATCCTCCAGTTCACTCTCATGTACCAAATATGAGCAGGTTAGGGTATCTGGTAACTCTTAAGTGCAGCTAAGAGCAGACATGTGCCCGTGTCAGGGTGGTTTCAGCTTTGTTCCCAGTGCTCTTGGGATAGACTCCGGCTTCAGGCCTGTATTGAACTATAAAAGCTAAGAAATGGGCTGGTTTAGCAGGCAAACTGTTATTTTAATGAAGACCTCTTAGACCTCAAATCCAGTAAAAAGATGTACAATGGCCCTTTGTTCTCTGTCACCTGTTGGGAGCTTACATGAGTCATGTCTGAATCCGAAAAATAGCGTTTTTATTACTCAAAAATAAAGAACACATATGGGGAAATTAAAATAATGAGTAAATAATCCAATAAACACAGAAAGGAAAAACAAATAACCAATACTTAATGGGTCTTCCTGACTAATCTGTGAGGTGCATAATGCATTTACCCACCATGCATCAAACACAACACTCACTGAACCCCCCACAGCTCCTGCACCACCTCTGGCCTGCCTGACATCCTCACTCCAGCTAAGCTCCTACCAGCCCTAACCCTAACCTGTCACCAGGCTCACAAGTTCTTAGGCCAGAAGAGTCTTCGTAACCCCAGCCCACTAGCACTTCCAGAGTCACCTCAGTTCCCATGACAATGACTTCCAGATTAGGGGCTGCTCTTCTTCCTTTTTTTAATGGGGAGTTTCCAACAATTGAACAATTGGAGTTCTTTCAAAACTAAATTTAATGATGGCCTTAAAGGTTCAAAAAAGCCCAGCAATGCTATAGCTACTTCTCTTTGAGGGGCATCTTGCAACTTTAATTTCACTGGACAGTAACATTTTGATGATTAAGAAGATTACCTTCAAGCTGAACACAAATATAATTTATTCTTGATTGCATCATGTAGGTATTCGGAGAAACATGAATTTAACTTTTATTGAATTTAGTGTGTTGATGATGCTGATACTGTACATTACATTACTTCAATTGAACTGACACATTCTGCTGCTGATTTTCATTTGTATTCAGAACGTGATGGTTCTCATTTTAGTGCCCAAAAATAGTTGGTAAGCATCCAGCGTTGCTATATCCTGGCGAAACATTTCATCATGTTCACCTCTGACTGCACTAGGATTAACAGGGAAGAAGTCCAAATGTGAATGCTTAAAATGAATTTTAGCAACCTGCTGAACTTCATGATTTGCTGCTAGAAGCATGGTGCCAACCTTCTGGGCATAGTTTGGTGCCCTGTAGTTGCCAAGAAAGTTGTAAACAACATCCTTCAATGCCTTCCATGCAATTTCCCCCAGCTCCTCTAGCAGATCCATGAACTGTCAGTCAATGATGTCAGGTCTGATGATTCGTGGACCAACAACCTTCAAATCAGTTATTCTTCTCAAATATGAAAATCCTTCACCTTCCTTGTTCAATGCTCTCACAAAATGTTTAATTATATGAAGAGGAATCCAAAATATCTTTGATGGGTCGATGAGTGGTTTATGTGACACACTTTTCTGCCCTGGAGCCAAAAGCTAATGGGGCGGCCAGTTGCTGTTAATGTAATGAGACTCTTTAGTATGGCTGTCCCTTTTGCAAATGAACCAACAGGACTTGTTAAATCTGAACTGCATTCCTAGGAGCAGTGACACTACTTTTAGATCATGGCAGATGTTCCTACCGTAGTTGCTTTACACGTACGTATATTTATAATATGACAGAAAATCACAAAAATAGGAGAGGAAATAGGAGATAAAATGATATGTGATAGCAAAGCCTAAAGGTGGTTTTTGTGATCACCACGCCAAAATCCATATGATACACCCAAAAGTGTTCAGAAAGCTAAATCTCCATTGTCAACTGTTTAATGTCTCCAATTAAAAGAAGAGCATTATTTTTACTTGACAGGTTTAAATCCATTTACAGCAATATGTTGGTTCCTGTATCTTGCCAGATCGTTTAATTAACGCTAGAAGACCCTGCCTTACTGAGATACGTCTCAGTCTATACAAACTGAAAAGCATGGGGACAGAAAGTTCATATATGGATTAATATTTTTAAAAGACATCACCACCTTACATGAATACAATGGCCCAGACCGTTTTTCTCCTGCGTGGAACTGATGCAAAGATCTCCTGGCTGGTTTGTGTTAGGCGTTTTAGAAGAAGGAATGCTTTGCAAATTCTTTTCATACCATTTACGCTTGCATTGGGACTCTTTCTAAATGTCAGTAATGTAAAACGTACCAACTGTCTCACAGAATGTTGCACATTTTTGGCCTGGTGGCACAGGTTAGAAGTAAAATTAGACATGTCCTACTTAATGCGGCTTCAACAAATCAGAAATCCCCGTCGCCTCATTGCCATTTTGTGTGCTTGATGTGTGTCATAAAGAGGTGGGTTTAAGTGTCACACTAATCTGTTCGTCTAGTTCATACAGTAGATCTACGTATTCCATTACAGGACTTCAGAGAGTGTAAGAGATGGTGCTTATCCTCATAGCGTCAGGCACAACAAGTCCTCACGCCCAGCTACAGCTTATTTCTGCCCATCCATCCATTTTCTAACCCACCACTCCAATTACGGGTTGCAGAATGGCTAGAATCTGTCCTAGCAGTATTAGGCAAATGGCAGGAATGAAACCCACTTCACATGGAGCCAACCTTCTTTAGGGTATGAGAAGATAACCAGGAAAATTAAGAGGAAACCTCTCAGAGGCATATGCCATTGAAAAACACCACTCTCTGCCTATTTGTGTACTGTATGTCGGCTGGTCGTTGATGCAGGGAGGCCTTATGCCCTCTGGAAGAAGCCCAAGCAAAAAATGGGCAAATTGCCCTGGTAAGTCACTCGGCCATCAAATGAATTGAAGTCCAGACGTTATCATGTATGTTCATGCAGCATTTGTCATTAGTTAGGTTATTAATTATTTTTCCAGGCTTTTTCACGCATGTATACATATTTGTATTTAATTAATTGATTGATCAAATAATGATTTAATTTAAGTGATTGATTGTATATGCTTTCCATTAATGAATTCATTTCATTTGAACGATTAAAAGTTGTGTCCTGACATTTGCGCGATAGACATATGCGCGCTGACAAAATAGCGCCGATTAAAACGCGCTTTCAAAATCGTGCCGACAAAATCGCCCCAACAAAATCGCGAAAGTTTCATTAAATATGAATTACTAGTTTAAAGCATATATAATAATGTTTATTTTAGAAGTCACGCAGATAGTCCTTAAGATCACACCCTGCATATGTAGGAAGAATTGCAGCAAGGGCGTCCCACTCTCTTGGCCTCTCTCACGATTTTGTTGTGGCGATTTTGTCGGCGCGCGTTTGTTGAAAACCAGTTAGCGGGTTTGTCAGCGCGCGTTTGTTGAAAACCAGTTAGCGGGTTTGTCGGCGCTCATTTGTCCGTCGCGGTTTTGTCGGGGCACATATGTCTATCGCACTTTTGTCGGTGAACCTTAAAAGTTTGTGCTTTACAATAGTGTCCTGCCCAGAATTCATGCTTGCCGTGTGTTGGTACACTTTTTCATCTTTTTCAATCTGTACCTAAAAATATTACATTAACCTTTGGAACAACAGGAATGAAAAAGAAATAAAAATATAGAAATGAACAGTTGAAGGAATGCATGTAGGGAAAGAGGCCTTCTACAGAAGAAAGAAATTAATGAGTAGGAGTCTAAAGCAATGGATGATGAAGACACCGGCACTTCACAGGCGATGAGGAAAAAAGATCGGAGGTGTTAGAAATGTGTGTATGGTGATCAGGGGAGAAAACCAGCTGGACAGAACATCATACAGAGAAGGAAGTTGTGCAGATTTTTGGGACAATTGTTGACGAGGCAGAAAAACTGGATTGGACACATTCTGTGCATTTCGACACCTCTTTGTAGTCCCACCAGAAAGGAAAAAGATCAAAGAGAGACCATGAGCAATGATACTGGAATGGATGACACAGAAAGAATGAAATACAGAATTAAAAAATTACAAGCTTAAAGACACTGGAGGGGACAATTAAAGAAGACAAGCAGGAAGGTAAACAAGAAGAAAATAAATGAGATATTCATTTGTCTAAATAAGTTTTAAATAAGACTAACAAGACTATGGCTGCTACAGAAGTCATGTGGTTTCTTCACAGTTGTCCAGTTTACAGTAGCTAGTCAACCTGACGGCATGTCTACGAAGTGCAGGAGAAAGCTGAAGGGAGTATACTCACGATGCACACACTCCACACAGAGGGAAATAACCTGTCATCCAAACACTGAGGAGATGAACACTATATCAAGAAGACACTCGTTTGTTTGATGGCTTTGTGCTTGGCACTGCTGCCTTACAGCTTTGGAGTCCTGCCTCTGTCTCTAGGAGGTTTGCTCTTCTCCCTATCTCTGTACATTTCTGAGTGCATTCATTTTCGCAGGCATTTCACCAGGAAGCACTTCTTTCCGCAAAGTGTCATTAGAAACTGGAACAAAAAACTGAGATATGTAGTTGAAGCAGAAACCTGGACAAGCTTTAGGAAGTACAAGGATGAGATACTGGGACCGCTTAACTACTAGTTTAACAAACAGGCTTGATGGTCTGAATGGTCTCCTCTCGTTTGTCAAATTTTGTGTGCTCTGTGTTCTTATTATGGTGTGCCCGTCCTTTCCAAGAGTTAATCAGTGCACTACATTTAATCTCCAAACATATCCGTTCTTCAAAATTCTGACCAGGCTCGTGTCCCGTGATTCTATTATACTTTATCATGGGCCTTCAAATTTTCATTTTGTCCATGGGCACTGTTGACTGGAATTTTTGTCATCTTCTCCTCTTGTCACCTCCATTTTCATATTAGATGAATTTTATTGTCATGGTGTGTTTATGTTAATCAATTTGGAATTGTTCTGTGTAGTTGCATGTTTAATCTAATTTGCATTTTATGTAACTACTCTGTTTAATGTGTATTACAGAAATAAGCTTATTATAATGCCATAGGCCTGCATTCATATACAAAAATGAATTGAACTGGGTTGATTTTTAACCACACGGCTACTGCATTGTCTAGCTACTTGCTTAATTTTAGTCATGTTTTCTTGCTCTCAAGTGGAAAGCACAGTTCTAAAAATAAGAATGAGAAGATTTGGTTAACAGAGAGTATTATGAAATTTCTGCCTTTGTGTCAGATGAGGTGGTTTACTTCTGCTTTTTTTTTGTTATCATAGTTAGCTTACCATTAGCCCACTACAATCATACCCTATGTGATCAGAGTAGCTGTGCAAGGCTATCGTCTACTTCTGTGGAGTTATGCTTTGTGCAAACACTGGATGAACTTCCCTAAAAGGCAACCACCAAAGAGAAAGTTTAGCAAGTCCTCGAGACATGTAACCACAAGAAGGAAGCCAAGCTCCTGGCCTATAAGGCTGCTTGCGTCACTACTTCCCTGTATGGCTGCGAGGCCTGGCTTATGTACTGTTGTCACCTAAACCTTCTGAGTTATTCTATCAATGTTGCCTAAAGAAGATAGCCAGCTTAAAAGGAGAATCACAGCTCTGATTCCATCATCTTCATTAAGGCAAAGATGGCCGGTACTGAAGCCATAATTCGGTAACACCAACCCTGCCAGCTGGGCAACCCTGAAAAACAGCTTCAGGATCTCCAGTACCCAAGTTTCCATTTTTTATTCTCAGCAGAACCAATGTTACAGAAGCAGGGGTAGCCAGAGGAACTGGTTTAAAGGAGTTAGTTAATTTTAAGCGTAGACACCTCTCTATTATTAATCATGTATCCAGTTTCTGGACCTGCATGTTCCACTATATGGACATACACAGTTGAAGTTTATTTCACCTGCAGTGAGACTCCCACAAGCACCCGGTTTAGAGTCAGCTAGTAATATATGTTATATTTTAATTTGTGCCAGTACATGAATTCAAATTCAAAGAAAGTATCTTAGTTGTTTGAAGAAACTATGGCCTTCAATGACAGGGAAATTATAAATTAGTTATTGGTGGCAACTGAACAACCAAGGCTAGGCTTTAGATTCCTTCACCGTAACCAGTAGGCCATTTAGTAAGTAACACACAGAAACATCATTCATTCTGCCATTCTGTAAACCTGCTATTTGATGAAATGTTATATTCCAAATATGTGCATTGCAATGGAACAGTTATAATAAAGTAATCAAACACACTGTAAACAAAAAGATGAAAAATCAATCCAGTCAAAAAACACATCAAGTCATATCAAATGTATTCTCATGTGTATTCAGTACAATGAAATCTGTACTTGCATGTTTTGTCACAACAGCTGACATATTAATAATGAGAAAGTTAATAAAATAATACCAATAAAGAAACGTATACGCACACACAGACATAAAAGTATACATAGCATGTGACATATATATATATATATATATATATATATATATATATATATATATATATATATATATATATATATATATATATATATATATATATATATATATTGTTTGTTCTTATTATTAACAGTTCAACAACCTTACAACTTGTGGGGAGAAACTGTCCCTAAATCTACTGGTACAAGCGCCATTGGTCCTCTGCTGTTTGTCAGAAAGCAGGGGTATGCAGAATGCCTAATATCTTTAATTATCCTATATGCCTAAACAGACAGAGTTGACGTTTATTAATCTTAAACAATACCAAATACCCCACTCCACTTGCTTTTAATATACTGTATGGTTATGGGGTTGGATCCTATCCCAGTAGCACTGGCTGCTAGGCAGAAGTTAACCCTAAATGATTAATCTTTCCACTGCAGGACTCAGTCTGGTATACAGCAAGTCGCTATATAGTCTCCAGTTAATCTGACCCACCTGCCTTTAGGCTTACTTCCATGATCTCGGCTTAGAATGACGTGTCACTGGCCCTTTTGTGTGTCGTAAAAGGCAACTAAAGCAGGTTGGCTTCAGGAAGGCAGTTTGGTCTTCACTACCCTTTGATAATGAAATACAAAAATGAGAGTTACAAATATGAATAAAAAAGGTAGGACAGATAGTCTAATCTATTAAACATAAATGCAAGTTTATTAACTGTATGGTTGTCAAATCTATGGGTTTAGCGTGTAGCTTATGGGGTTTTGTTTAAATAAATAAACACACAGAGAAGATAAAGGATGTTGCACAGTCACTAACATGCTGTTACATTGGACTACACTGGACAACGCCCCAAAAGATGGCTGACGTCACTTCTGCTCCAACCCAAGCCACCTGCCCCCTTTCAGTTTGCTAAAGACAAGCCCCATCACCAGAAGTCAGCATTCATTTGAACCAGTGCCTCACAGAAGAAAGATCCTCCTAGAATGAGCCATATTCTGTCAGGAGACAAACTGCCCTTCCGGGCAAACTACAGTTTTAGTTAGATTCAATTAACCCTTTCTTTTTTGCCTTATGGCAGTTTAAAGAATATTCCACGGACAAATTATATTTTTAAAATGTTAATTACTCAATGTGGTTTGTAGTAATGGCCTAGAAAAAAAAAATCTCATATTTTCATGGGGCAAAGAGATAACAAAGGGTGTAAATGGAGGCTGAGGCTTGACAACAGTAAACAATATAAAAAAAATTAGTTAATAAAAATATGTTATTCATGTCGCATAATCCACATGAAAATTATCCAACTCTATGCTTACAGCATGCAAAGTGCAAGTATTTTTAAATAAATAGTCCTGGAAAAATCAGGGTATGAATAGGAAACATATTCACAGGGAGTAAACTGAGGAGCTTTTGAATTGAAGACAGGACTCTTGACTAGTGGAATTGAAGACTGGCCTCTACCCATCATTCACATCGTTTGGATGTGACTTATTTTATTATTTTGGTGAGTTAAACATATTGGAGTTATTATGAGCAAAAGAAATAATCTTGATCACTCAGTAGATAGATAGATAGATAAGGAGTGGCTAATGATAGATAGATAGATAGATAGATAGATAGATAGATAGATAGATAGATAGATAGAGACAGAAATGAAAGGCAATATATAAATGATAGATAGATAATTTTAAATTTTAAACAGACCTTTATTAACAATTATAACATAATTGCAGTCAAATTAACAGTCAAAATTAATCAACATTTAATAACACAGTTTTCCTACTCATACTTTAATACTAGACATTCATCTTCCAAGGAGCATAAAACATCATTTACAGCCCAGATTTCCTTAAATGTATCTAATTGATTAATAAGTTTAAAATATGCAAATTCGATTCTCAATCTCCTTTGAAGGAGGACCTTAAACATTAACAGAGCATCAGTGGCTTTCATATCTTTATCTCTATTTCTTCTCGTTTTTAACGTTGCCATCTTGGCCTGGCCTAACAAAAAATTGCCAAGTAAACATTGTCTTTTAGGGAGTGGCTAATGATAGATAGATAGATAGATAGATAGATAGATAGATAGATAGATAGATAGATAGATAGATAGATAGATAGATAGATAGATAGATAGATAGATATTGCTTTTTTGCTTTATTAGTGCCAAACAGGGAAACTTAGCTTTGTACAGAAGCTCGTGAAATATTTCACCATAAAACATCAACAAACCCTATCAAATACACACAAGAAAAACAAGAAGAAAATTAATGGAAAAAGTGTTTATGATGAATGTGCAATCATGAGTATAATGCTGTGCAATAATAGTACACAGGAGTGATTAACTGGCTCACCAATGATGTTTACTTTTTCTGTCACCCAATGAAAACAACAGGTTCATGGCCAAAATGAAACAGTACACCTGAATGCTCCAATGCCTCCACAGATTGGCATGTCTACTCCAGACGTCAGACAGCACTTTGGAACTACTCTAAGATTATCAGACAGTACGAAAAAATTCTAGTAATTAATACTTTAGTTCTGAAAATCATGCATCATTATCTAGAGGCAAATGTTAACCTGTCATTTTTCTTTTCCTCTCTACCATTTCCAGCCAGACTCCAGCTGCCGCCTTCTGTTTTAGGTAAGCAACAACGTATATTTTAACATCAATAACATCAGTGACATTTAAGGGTGAATCATATGTAAGTAATAATGTCGGGCAGGAGAGAGGAGAAAACAAAGAAATCACTGGGCATTTATTGTGGAAATACCTACAGAAGATTATGTATTAAAAAGATATATTGAAGAGTTATGGTTCCTAAGCAAGCAGGAAGTGGCCTAAATAGCATGCTACCTTTGCCCCAGGCCATCCTAGGCAACACCATAAGGTTAACATTCGTCATTTTACTAAGTGAAATTTTGACATCTGGGAAGCTCCTGTTGTACTCAAGCCAATAAAACAATTGTCGTCAATTAATGGCGCTATGCACACCTGCTGTGTGGCTGAGAGATATATTGTCCCCTGGTGATTTTCTTGTTATGAAAAATTACAGGCTGAAAAGTATACAGCAACTTCTGTAGTGACTATTCTAAATATAGCTATCCAAAGTAAGCGCCCTTTTGTCTGTGTCATGATCACCTCTGAGTGACACTGCCGGCCTTGTTAAAAATAGGCCAGACCGGCAAAAGAAAAAAGATCACCACTAGCCATTGCAGTAAAGAACAGTCCTGTTCAGTTGCAATCAAATGTCCTGTACACTAAAAGCAGCAGCAATTGTTTTTCAAAATATAAATGCATTGACCCTTCATCATGTCTACTTATACAATTCAGGCTCCGTCCACAGCATCTGGGAATAGGCAGAAAACAACTGTGAATGGGGAACTCTGCACATTCACACACACACCTACAAGGTCAGCATTTTGTTAGGTTTGATCCTTTTCATTAGGGAAATTCTTCAAGGTTCTGTAAGTGGAATCGCAGAATAAATGAATGAAAGAAAGCTGGACATCCACTTCCAGTATGCACGTTCATTTATTATTCATTACTTGTCACAATTAGATTTTTTTTTCTTTACTTCTGACTATTTTGTTACAAATTTAGCATTATTCATATTTCTTATGAATTATTTTGTGACATCAATTTGGTACCATTTTGTATTTTTACTGTTTTGAAGCAGGGTGGCCCAGTGGTAGCGCCGCTGCCTCGCAGTTAGGAGACCCAGGTTCGCTTCCCAGGTCCTCCCTGTGTGGAGTTTGCATGTTCTCCCCGTGTCTGTGTGGGTTTCCTCCGGGTGCTCTGGTTTCCTCCCACAATCCAAAGACATGCAGGTTAGGTGGAGTGGCGATTCTAAATTGGCACGAGTGTGTCCTGCAGTGGGTTGGCACCCGGCCCGGGATTGGTTCCTGCCCTGTGTTGGCTGGGATTGGCTCCAGCAGACCCCTATGTTCAGATTCAGCAGGTTGGAAAATGGATGGATAGATGTTTTGAAACATGGAGGTGGACATATTGTTTTCTGCTGCATGATGTTACTATGTGCACTTGTAAAAGATGGTGGAATGGTGAAACAGTTGTCTATTTTTGTGGATAAAAATTAAAAACCGGCGGCACGGTGGTGCAGTGGTAGCGCTGCTGCCTCGCAGTTAGGGGACCCGGGTTCGCTTCCCAGGTCCTCCCTGCGTGGAGTTTGCATGTTCTCCCGTGTCTGCGTGGGTTTCCTCCGGGCGCTCCGGTTTCCTCCCACAATCCAAAGACATGCAGGTTAGGTGGATTGGCGTTACTAAATTGGCCCTAGTGTGTGGGTGTGTTTGTGTGTGTCCTGCGGTGGGTTGGCACCCTGCCCAGGATTGGTTCCTGCCTTGTGCCCTGTGTTGGCTGGGATTGGCTCCAGCAGACCCCCGTGACCCTGTGTTTGGATTCAGCAGGTTGGGAAATGGATGGATGGATGGAAAATTAAAAACCACAAACTGTTTTGGATGTTGAAGATCAATTTTTAAAAAAAGGCCTGAAAACTCCAAGAAGGCCTAGCCCTAAATCTCCAAATCAGGCCTGCTGCCTGCACTCAGAAAAACGTCAAGGACTAACAATCCCAAAATGAAGAGTAGAGCCATATAAATCCACAACACATTATTTCTTGGAATAATAAAAGTTATTTAACAAAAGAAAACACAATTTTAAAAATTGTCTAGGATGTGACAATATGTTGCCTGCAACAGGCATCCCAAAGGCAAACAAAGTCCATAGCTGAAAGACAAAAAAAAAAAACAGAAACTAAGGGCAGGAACAGAATATTTAGAAAACTAAAATAATCAAAGCCAAAAACTAACAATACTTCAAAAAGAAGAACCCATGAAAGGGGCGCCAAACCGTACCAGCAAAAGCTAAAGCCTCATGAGGAGACACAAAACAAACAGTCAAAGGAAACAAAGACCAGGGTGTTTAGTTCATTAGGTAAAGATCCTAAAGGTAGTTAGAACTCAATGTGACGTTTTTTACCTTCCTCTGGCCTTCTTGTTTTGTTGTTTGATATCTCACATCCTTGTTTTGACATTTGCTCTTCCCATCAATTCTTGTTTGGCTCCTCCTAAAAATACACAATATGACCAAATGTTGGACTTCATATTCCAAACCCATGGGCATTAATGTGGAGCTGACCTGCCCTTTGCATCTATAGCAGCCTCCATCCACTCTTCTGAGAAAGGTTCCCACAAGATTTCAATTGTGTCTGTGGGAATTTGTGCCCATTCAGCCAAAAGATCATTTGTGAGGACAGGTAATGATGCTAAATGAGAAGACCTGTCACACAATCAGCACTCCCATTCATCCCAAAGATGTTCCTCCACAACAAAAAAAATCAAACCATGTCCTTCTCGACAGGGCTTTGGGCAAAGGGAAATAGTCATGCTGCTCTCCCCGAAACTATAGCCACAAAGTTGGATGCACACAATTGTCTAAAATATATTTGTATGCTGTAGCATTAACAGCGCCCGTCATTGGAACCAAGGAGCCAAGCCCACAACCAGAAAAACGTCCCAGAGCATTATTTTACCTCCACCAAACTTTACATGAGACACGATGCAGTCAAGAAGGTAGCTTTCTCCTGGCAAACACCAAATCCCAAACTCATTTATTAAACTGCCAGATAGTGACATGTCATCCATCACACCAGAGAACGCACTTCCACTGCTCCGGAGTCCAAAGACCACATGCTTTACACCACTCCAGCTGACGCTTGTGGTTTGACTAGAACTCCCAAAAGAACTTCCAAAAATGCCCAATAGAGGGAGTTTCTTTCAGACCTCAACTAGATATAGGAGCAGACACAGAATCCTTACATATAAAGATATAAACTCTGTAATACTGTAAAGCATTGAAGAGCATAAAAGGCATACAATATCTGTTAATGGCAAATCCAAGCAAACAAAGTCCCAATACAGCATCAAAAGAGTGGTCAGAAGACAGAACAATACAGATGAAAAGTCCACTAAATCACAGAGTACAGTTGAAAACATAAGAAAACTCACCAGATCTCTGGCATGTTTGAAATGAACCACCAGGAATTGTGGGAAACCCTCAGGTTATACAGAGCAGAGAGCAGATTCTGGTGGTAATTGGCAGGTGGCCTGGCCACCTGGGGGACCACTCACAATATACATGGAACATCACAGAGACATTGAAACAAACATACCAACCAGTATCAAATAAACATAAATATAGTGAATACATATAAAAAAAATAAAAAATGAACAAAGAGCATGCACCGGTACAGTGCGCTGCCACACCCACTATACGGCGAAACAACTCGGGATCCCGGTTTGCAACCCCCCAGGCAGAAACGCAGTCCAGTCCTACTCTCCAGAAATGACCCTTCATCTGCCACAGCCAGGTGTTATGTGAGCGACCCCTTGGCCTGGTCCAGCCACTCGGGTCCCCAACAATGAGGATCTTACAAGCCGGATCACCCTTGGGGTAACGCGCCACATGGCCGTAGTGCCGTAACTGACACTACCTCACAATGCAGGTAATGTGCCTCATTCGGGACTCCATAAGCAACCGCTCCTTCGACACAAAGTCAAACCAACGGTACCCAAGGATTTTCTGGAGAGACACAGTATCAAAGAAGTCCAGTCTTCGTCTAAGGTCACTGGATAGCGTCCATGTCTCGCATCCATATAGCAAGACAGGAAGCACCAGGACTCTAAAGACTTGGACCTTCGTCCTTTTGCATAAATATCGGGAGCGCCACGCAACCCTTTCCAGTCACCTCAAGACCCCCCATGCTATCCCAATCCGTCTAATGACTTCATAGGAAGAGTCACCAGAGACATGAATGTCACTGCCAAGGTAAGTAAACCTCTCAACAAGGTCAACACTCTGTTCGCAGACATGTTGATTTCTGTGTCCAAGAGGACATTAAAGGCCTAGATCTTGGTTTTTATCCAGGACACTCACAAGCCCAGACACTCAGACTCCTCACACAGTCTCTCAAGTCTCGACTTCCAATCAGAGCCTCCATTGACTCAACAAAGATCACAGAATTGTCAGCAAAGTCAAGATCTGTGAATCTTTCTTCACCAACAGATGCCCCACAGCCGCTGGACCCCAGGACCTTGCCCAACACCCAGTCCATACAAGCATTGAACAGAGTAGGAGCAAGAACACACACCCCTAATGAACCACAGAATCAACTGTGAAAAACACAGAGGTCCTGCCTGCACTCTGCACAGCACTCACAGTACCAGTGTACAGGCCGAGCATGATATCCAGCAACCTCCAGGGGATCCCAGAAATCCTCAGGATGTCCCACAGGGCAGCTCGATCAACTGAGTTGAACGCTTTGCAAAAATCGACACAAAGATTACATAAGATATGAAATTGAACCCCAGCCAGAGGGGGGACCCTGACTGAAGTATAACAGTTTGGCATTGCGCATGGTGATCTTAGGCTTGTGTGCAGCTTTTTAGCCATGGAAGCTCCTGATGCACACTTCTTATGCTGCTGTTTCTTCCACAGGCAGTTTGGGACACTGCTGTGAGTGAGGCAACAGAGGATAGGCAATTTTTACACACTATATGCTTTGGCACTTTGCAGCCCTGCTCTGTGAGTTTACATGGTCTACAATGTCACGGCTAAACTGTTGTTGCTCCTAAACATTTCCAATAGCACTTACAGTGACAGAAGCAAATCTAACAAAACAGAAATTTCACATCCTGACTTGTAACAGAAGTGGCACGTTTAAAGTCACTGAGCTCTTCAATACAACCCGCTCTACTGCTAATGTTTGTCAAAGGAGATTGCATAGCTAAGTGCTTGAGTTTATGCACCTGTTAACAATGAAACACCTGAACTCAATAATTTGGAGAGGTACCCACGTACCCTTGGCCATGTAGTGTATATTTCTGGCCAACTGCTTCATTTCTTGAGCTTCCCCCTGCCTGTGCAAGAGAATTTAGAGTTATTTATTATTTAGAGTTTACCCTCATTGATGTCATGATTTTATTATTTGGAGTTTATTTTTACTTGTAGTTCCCAGTCGCCATTTTGTGGCATTTTCGTGATGTCATTGTGTTGTTATACAGTGGCGTCACTATGTGTGCTCTATCAACATGCCTGCAACAGGAAGCATGCATCTGAATTTTAAGACCAAAGAGAAACAAAGCTTGTGTCCTTAATTCTGTGTGGAAAAAGACCTTCAACTTCTTTTTTTTTTTTTTGTATTTGTTCTAAATTCAGTTTTGATTCATTTAAAGACCAGTTTATTTGGTTTGTTTTTTCATTTAAAAACTAGAACAATGGCATTCTATTTAATCAAACATAAAATAATAATATAACAAATACAACCATTTACTTCAAAATGAACACAGAGGAAACAAAGGAGAAACAGAAATACAAAATAAAAAAAACATACAGTATATATATATACTAGCAAAATACCCGCGCTTCGCAGGAGAAGTAGTGTGTTAAAGAAGCAATGAAAAGAAAAGGAAACATTTTGAAAATAACGTAACCTGATTGTCAATGTAATTGTTTTGTCACTGTTGTGAGTGATGAGTGTTGTTGTCATATATATATATACAGTATATATATTTACACACACACACATAAACATATATATATATACATATCTATACATATACACATATATATATACATATCTATACATATACACATATATACATACATATATATCTACATATATACACACACATATATACACACATATACATACATACACACACATATATACACAAATACATGTATATATATATATATATACATACATACATACACACACACACATATATAAACATATATATACATATACATACATATCTACATATATACACACACAGCTATTTCGTATCAGTGCAATACGCTGTTTGTTAAAACGGTTGACTCCCGCTCTTACGTGTGTCAACGGCACCCGGGCACAGACAGGCAGACATCTTGTTTTGCACAAACCACCACACGTTTATTTACACTATTTACAAATTATGGTCACAAAGACCCAGAACAATGGTCACAAAGACCCAATCCACACCGTGCACAGTACCCCAATCAGTCAATAATCCTGGCCACAATGCCTTTCTTCGGGCCGCCTCCACTCTCCACTGCTTCGTCCTCCTTCCACCCGACTCCAGCCCTGAATGAAGGGAGACGGCCCCTTTTATAGCTGACCCGGACGAGCACCTGGTGTTCCCGGCAGTCCCGTTGTACGCCCCAGCGTGGCGGAAGTGCCGCTGTCCTCCCGGCTGCTCTCCGGGCGGCGTTATAAATCTTCCCCCCAGCACTTCCTGGTGTGGCAGGGGTGCTGGGGAAACAAGTCCCCAAGGCATTGGGGCGCCTCCTGGCGGTGACCACGGGCTCCTACAGGGAAAGGCTTCCATGCCCTTGACCCGTGGTCCCCAAAGCAACCCGGAAGGCGAACCCCACGTGATCCAGGCAGGGCTCTGACCCTCTTCCGGTCCCTCCTGGCGTCCCGGCCGGGTCATGGCCCCTGGCATCCCTGACACGTGCAATAACAAATCAAATCATTCAGTTGTCTTTGCTCATATGTCATTTTAGAGCTGGACGCCTAGCATCTTTTTTTGGCCACAAGTTCGTTTCTGTTTGCTGTGAGGTTCTGTGTTGTGGAGATTCTCAGGATGGATTGCAGGTGCTCATCAGTGAGGCGACTCCTGTGTGCTGTTTTGTTAGTCTTTATCACTGAGAAGAGCTTCTCACACAGATATGTGCTACCAAACATGCACAAGGTTCGAGCCGCATGTAGACGGACTTTTTTTGTTCTTCAAAGTCACCAAAGCGCCGTGCAAACTCAGTGCGCTCAGTTTATCAGCAAAGTGCGTATTTGGGAACACCGTAGTGACGACTTGGTTTAACATTACTTGGCAACAGGGAAAGAGGGGAAAGTTGCACTGGTGCATTTGTGTCTCTCATAAAAGCAGCTTCACTTGAAATCACTTTGTGATTGTGCACGGGTAAAAACGTCCGCTGAAGTGTCAGATTCTTATTTAATTATTCTGCTTTCTGTATCTTCTGAATTGCATTCAGGTTACCCTGATGCAAGGCAGCTGAAGCGCTGCATTATGGGATCTGTAGTTTATTGTGTTACCAGCGCTTCATATACCCGGGCTTTAATAACAATAATACAGTATATAAAATGATCTCGGGGCGGATATAATTACGCCGGGCGGATGTGGCCCGCGGCCCTTGAGTTTGACACATATGGACTAAATAGAACTTGAAAAGATATGTTTTTTCAAATGTGATCGCGCAATTCAGATAGAGTTGACGCCACTACAGCCTGCATCCTCCCTCGCTCTTACTTTTTACCGTTCATCTAATGAATACACTGAGTATGGCTTTACCAAAACAATCATTGATGGCGAATAAAGTATCCATTATTCGAGTATGTAGATCGGGATATATATATATATATATATATACCCGCGTATCAGGAGAAGTAGTGTGTTAAAAAGGTAGAAAAGAAAAGGGAACATTTTAAAAATAACGTAACATGACTGTCAATATACAGTATTTGTTTTGTGAGTGTTACTGAGTGTTGCTGTCATCAAGGATTTGATTATCATTATTTCTTTCAATCAGGTTTGTATTTGTAGGATGTGTTGTGTTCAAGTTACATTCCGTGTTTGTCAATCGTTGTAAAGATGACAGGTTTCATTCATCGATTCGTTTCTTACTGCATCAATAAACAGCTCGTCTTCTTCTTTATCTGAGACCTGACACACTGCATGCACGGTTTTTACACTGTCTTCCTTTAGCGGGACATTGACTTTTTCCACCGTGTGCTTTGTTTCCACAGTAGCTGCATTTATGAATATGCTTATCAGGCGCTTCATATTTTTGCTGCCTTTTCAATTGTGTAATTCGGTTTTGTTCAGCTCTTTGGAACTGTTGCTTTTATCTGTGCACTGCGTCAGTTCACGTGAGAGCTCGGTGTACATGCATCGAAGGTTCCCAGCTGTGCTGGTGCCATCTGTGCTATGTCCATAGCTTTATTTAATGTTACCTTAGTCCTGGCACTTAAAACTTTCTCTCGCAGTTTCGCTGAGTTTGTGTCAAACACCACCCTGACCATCTCATCTTCCTCTCCATAAGCACAGTCCTTCACCCGTGAATATTTACCCGTGGCAGTTTGCTATTGGATTGCCGCTGACGGACGGCCTTATATGGGCAGGCACTAAATTACAAACGCCAGCGCAGCCTGTCTATGAACTTAATTTAAAGTGTAGGTTTACATCGTGCTTTGTTTCCGAAGTAGCAGAACTCATGAATATGGTTGTATATGTCACTCGCTCGCTTCTTATTGTTTCGCTGCCTTCTCAATTATATAATGCATGTTTTCTTCAGCGCTTTTGGAGGTCTTCCTGGTTTTCTATGTACTGCGTGATTACGTGGGAGGCGTGATGATGTCACACGAAACTCCCCCACGGCGTTGAAGCTCATCTCCATTACAGTAAATGGAGAAAAACTGATTCCAGTTATGACCATTACGCGTAGAATTTCGATATAAAACCTGCCCAACTTTTGTAAGGAAGCTGTAAGGAATGAACCTGCCAAATTTCAGCCTTCCACCCACACGGGAAGTTGGAGAATTAGTGATGAGTCAGTGAGTGAGTCAGTGAGTGAGTGAGTCAGTGAGTGAGTGAGTGAGTGAGGGCTTTGCCTTTTATTAATATAGATATATATATATATATATATATACATACAGGGTGGTCCAGATCTAATTATGCGGATCCAGATCGTCTGGATGACTTTGATTTATGCGGGAATGATTCCGGTTCGGGGCAAAGACGATTCTTCATGTCATCAGTTCGCACACTTCTCGATGCTTCAGGATTTTTTTGGGTGATTTTCTATGTAATAAACTTAATAAGTTATAGCGTAATGAAAATTGCATAAAGATCTGGACCACCCTATATATATTTTGTTTTGAAAATTTTCAGTATGTAATTAATTTCATCTGCAGTGGGCTGGCGCCCTGCCCAGTGTTTGTTTCCTGCCGTGTGCCCTGTGTTGGCTGGGATTGGCTCCAGCAGACCCCCATGACCCTATAGTTAGAAAATAGCGAGTTGGATAATGGATGGATGGATGGAATTCATTTCTTGAAGTAGTTATATTGATTTGTCTTGGCCTCTCTCGTTCTTTGTGCTACAAGCATTTTGAAATTTTGATTTGGAGTCTACAAGGTCTTCTGTGCTCCACCCTAAAGCGATGGCTGTACCTGAATTGACTGATGTGGCCCTTCAGCTTAGTGAACCTCCAGATTATTCTTTTCTCAGGTGACTTCTAGTGTATCCACTGCATCGTTTTGTAGTGGGCTGCACAGCATAAATGAAGAAACTCAGACCCCCTTACCATACTGTGCTAACCTCTGTGCCCATTGGAAAGAAAGGTGGAAGGAATTTAAAGAAAGTAACAAAATCTCCACCATAACCTACCATCTGAAAACAGTGACTTTTATAGCTAAGTGAATATGCATATTAAAGTCCAAAGTAAGATGTAAAGCCTTTTAAAATTAAATAATGTTATTTAATATTGTAGAGATGATTATCAATCCTCCCACAAATTAGATACCAGGATCCATTTCTGTAACATAACCATAGCCTTTAAAAGTCAAAATGGAACCCGATTAAACTTTGGCAAACAGGGCCTGTCCCAATGATATATTCATTTTTCCTAGCAGTCTGTTTATTCTTATTTTTTTTCATTTCAGTATCATGAAGGATCCTGAGTTTAAAATTAGATAGTCTGCCTCATTCATTTTTGCTGTACTTCAGTATCTATTGTTCACTGCTTTTAAGCCAAGGCCAAGTAACCCTTCCAGAGAAGTGCAGCTTTGGTTTCATATGTTTATGGACTAGCAGAGACTATCCTTACATGGGAATAGATAGAATGAGCATCAAATGGCAAGTCTTTGAGACGCCATAAGGTGCAGACATTGCTACAGACTAAGAAGTGACAAACATACCCTTTGGGTGGAGAAAAATATCTCATACATATAAAGAGAATATAGAAAGTATAACTTTTTAGATATTTTGTTATGTTGGCCATATCCCAGAATGACAAAGCAAAAACAGGAATTTAGAAATTTTTGCAGATTTATTAAAAATAATAAACTTGAACATAATTTAGTCTTCCTGAGTTAGAATTTTAGAACACTCTAGATGAGAACAGGCCATTTAGCCCAACAAACTCGCAAGTCCTATCCACTTGTTTCCTCCAAGAAAACATCAAGTGGAGTTTTGAAAGTCCCTAACGTCTTACTGTCTACCACACTACTTGGTAGCTTATTCCAAGTGTCTATTGTTCTTTGTGTAAAGAAAAACTTCCTAATGTTTGTTCGAAATTTACCCTTAACAAGTTTCCAACTGTGTCCCCGTGTTCTTGATGAGTTCATTTTAAAATACAAGTCTCGATCCACTGTACTAATTCCCTTCATAATATTAAACACTTCAGTCATGTCTGTTAATGTTCTTTTGCTTAAACTGTATAGGCTCAGCTCTTTTAATCTTTCCTCATAATTCATCCCCTGTAGCCCTGGAATCAGCCTAGTCGCTCCTCTCTGGACCTTTTCTAGCACTGCTATGTCCTTTTTGTAGCCTGGAGACCAAAACTGCACACAGTACTCAAGATGAGGCCTCACCAGTGTATTATAAAGGTTGAGCATAACCTCCTTGGACTTGTACTCCACACACCGTGCTATATAACCTAACATTCTGTTAGCCTTCTTAATGGCTTCTGAACACTGTTGGGAAGTTGATAGCTTAGAGTCCACTATGACTCCTAAATCCTTCTCATAAGGTGTACTTTCAATTTTCAGACCTCCCATTGTGTATTCAAACCTAACATTTTTACTTCCTACATGCAACACTTGAAATTTAATAGAAGTAAAAGTAATCTGCCACAAATCTGTCCAAGCCTGTATGCTGCCCAAGTCCCTCTGTAATGATTCATTGGATTCTAGATTATCTGCCAAACCACCTAGCATTTGCAAACCAGCTTGTAACTTATATTCCTCTCCAAATAATTTATATGTATATTAAGAATAGAAGTGGCCCTCGCACTGACCCCTAAGAGACACTAATCTTAACATCAGCCAATTCTAATAAGGTTCCTCACACCATTACCCTCTGCTACCTGTGTCTGAGACAATTTTACTTCCATCTACACACAACACTCAGAACTCCCACTTTTTTCGGTCTGATGCCCAATCTCACCAGTTATAACAAGACAAGTTTTGAACACCTGAATTTGATGATTTTCTGGTACTCTGGATGGAGACTATCAGTGGACAGCTATTTTTAGGTTTCTCCAGAGATGTTTCGTGGGGAGAAGTGCAGGCTCTGGCTGGACCACTCAAGAACATCCACAAAGTTGATCCTAAGCCATTCCTGTGTTGTCTTAACTTTGTGCTTAAGGTCATTGCCCTATTGGAAGGTGAACCTTTGCTCCAGTTTGAGGTCTAGAGTGTTCTGGAGCAGGTTCTCATTAAAGATATCCCTGAACTTTGCCGCATTCACCTTTTCCTCAACCCTGATTAGTCTCCCAGTCCCTTCTGATGAAAACCAACCCCACATGCTTGATGCTGTAACCACCATGCTTCACCATTGGGAATGATATTGTGCAGATTATTGTGCACCTGATTTCCTCCAGACATGATGTTTGGAACTGAAGCCAAACAGAAATAAGATTCTCTGGTCTGGTTTTGTCAGACCAGAGAATCATGTTTCTCATAGTATTAGAGTCCTTTAGGTACATTTTTGAAAACTGCAAGCAGACCTTCACTTGTCATGTGGCCACTCTTCCACAAAGCTGTGATTGGTGGAGTGTTGCAGTGATGGTTGTCTTTCTAGGAACTTCTCTGATCTTCACGCAGGTTCTCTGGAGTTCAGGCCAGAGTGACCATCAGGTTCTTTGTCACCTCTGTTACCAAGGCACCTCTCCCAAAATTGCTGAGTTTGATTGGATGGCTAACTGTAGTAAGAGTTTTGGTTGTTCCCACAACTTCTTCCAGTTAATAATTACGAAGACAGCTGTGCTCTTGAGAACTTTCAATGGTGTAGAAAGTTTTGTTATAGACCTTCCCCAGATCAGTAACCTCAAGACAATCTTGTCTCAAAGCTCTGGAGGCAATTCCTTCGACCTCATTGCTTAGTTTTTATTCTGATATACATTATCAGCTGTGTGACCCTCTATAAACAGGTGTATGCCCCTCCTAATCATGTGCAATCAATTGAATTGACCATAGGTGAACTACAAAAGATGTAGAAACATCTCAATGATGATCAACAGAATGCTAAATTTCAATTGTCACAATAAAGGGTCAAAATACTTTTGTGTCAAAGTGATAAGTACAAAAATTCCTAAAATAATGTTTTCACTTTGTCATTGAATGTTGCTTGATAAGGGAAAAAATTGATTTAAAAGGTTTTAGCATAAGGGTGCATCCATCCACCCATCCATCCTCTTCCGCTTATCCAAGGTTGGGTCATGGGGGCAGCAGATGGGGCAGAGAGGCCCAGACTTCCCTCTCCACGGCCACTTCTTCCAGCTTTTCCAGGAGAATCCCAAGGCGTTCCCAGGCCAGCCAGGAGACATAGTCCCTCCAGCATGTCCTGGGTCTTCCCCGGGGCTTCCTCCTGGTTGGATGTGCCCGGAACACCTCACCAGGGAGGCGTCCAGGAGGCATCCTGATCAGATGCCTGAGCCACCTCATCTGACTCCTCTCGATTCGGAGGAGCAGCGGCTCTACTCTGAGCTCCTCCCGGATGACTGAGCTCCTCACCCTATCTTTAAGGGAAAGCCCAGACACCCTGCGGAGGAAACTCATTTCAGCTGCTTGTATTCGCGATCTCGTTCTTTTGGTCACTACCCATAGCTCATGACCATAGGTGAGGGTAGGAGCGTAGATCGACTGGTAAATTGAGAGCTTTGCCTTACGGCTCAGCTCCTTTTTCACCACGACAGACTGATGCAGAGCCCGCATCACTGCGGATGCCGCACCGATCCGCCTGTTAATCTCACACTCCATTCTTCCCTCACTCGTGAACAAGACCCCGAGTTACTTGAACTCCTCCACTTGGGGCAGGATCTCACTCGCAGCTCTAAGAGGGCACTCCACACTTTTCCGGCTGAGGACCATGGTCTCGGATTTGGAGGTGCTGATTCTCATCCCAGCCTCTTCACACTCAGCTGCGAACCGCTCCAGAGAGAGCTGAAGATCACAGCCTGATGAAGCAAACAGGACAACATCTTCTGCAAAAAGCAGTGACCCAATCCTGAGTCCACCAAACCGGACCCCCTCAACACCCTGGCTGTGCCTAGAAATTCTGTCCATAAAAGTTAAGAACAGAATTGGTGACAAAGGGCAGCCCTGGCAGAGTCCAACTCTCACTGGAAAGGGGTTCGACTTACTGCCGGCAATACGGACCAAGATCTGACACCAGTTGTACAGGGACCGAACAGCCCTTATTAGGGGGTCCGGTACCCCATACTCCCAGAGCACCCCCCACAGTATTCCCTGAGGGACACAGTCAAACGCCCTTTCCAAGTCCACAAAACGCATGTAGACTGGTTGGGCAAACTCCCAGGCATCCTCCAGGATCCTGCTAAGAGTGTAGAGCTGGTCCACTGTTCCACGACCAGGACGAAAACCACACTGTTCCTCCTGAATCTGAGGTTCGACTATCTGATGGACCCTCCTCTCCAGAACCCCCGAATAGACTTTTCCAGGAAGGCTGAGGAGTGTGATCCCTCTGTAGTTGGAACACACCCGCCGGTCCCCCTTTTTAAAGAGGGGGACCACCACCCCGGTCTGCCAATCCAGAGGCACTGTCCCTGATGTCCATGCGATGTTGCAGAGACGTGTCACCCAAGACAGCCCTACAACATCCAGAGCCTTGAGGAACTCCGGGCGTATCTCATCCACACCCGGGGCCCTGCCACCAAGGAGTTTTTTGACCACTTCGGTGACCTCAGTCCCAGAGATGGGGGAGCCCACCTCCAAGTCTCAGCTTCCTCATTGGAAGGCATGTTAGTGGGATTGAGGAGGTCTTCGAAGTACTCAAAGCCGTCCGAAAGTCGATCTCCATGGCCTCCCCAAACTCCTCCCACGCCCGAGTTTTTGCCTCAGCAACCACCAAAGCTGCATTTTGCTTGGCCTGCCGGTACCTATTAGCTGCCTCTAGTCTCCCAGTAGTACGAGGGAGTCCTCAGTAGGTATGCCCTCTAGCACCTCCTCCAGGGACTCCAAAAAGGGTGGGTACTCCTAACTGCTGTTCGGAGCATACGCACAAACAACAGTCAGGACCCGTCCCCTCTACCCTCTACCCCCGGCTACCCTCTCGTCCACCGGGATAAACCCCAATGAACAGGCTCCAAGTCAGGGGGCAATAAGTATGCCCATACCAGCTCGGCGCCTCTTGCCGGGGGCAACTCCAGAGTGGTAGAGAGTCCAGCCCCTCTCAGGGAGATTGGTTCCAGAGTCCAAGCTGTGCGTCGAGGTGAGTCCGACTATATCTAGCCAGAACCTCTCAACCTCGCGCACTAGCTCAGGCTCCTTCCCCTTCAGAGAGGTGACATTCCACGTTCCAAGAGAAAGCTTCTGTAGCCGAGGATAGGTCTGCCAAGGTCCCCGCCTTCGGCCACCACCCAACTCACACTGCACCCGACCTCCATGGCCCCTCCCATAGGTGGTGAGCACATGAGAAGGGGGACCCACGTTGCCTCTTTGGGCTATGCCCGGCCGAGCCCCATGGGTGCAGGCCCGGCCACCAGGCGCTCGCCATCGAGCCCCAACTCCAGGCCTGGCTCCAGAGGAGGGCCCCGGTGACCCGTGTCCGGGCGAGAGAAAACTTTGTCCAAGGTTTTTGTTCTTCATAGGAGGTTTGGTTGAACTGCTCTTTGTCTCACCCCTCACCTAGGACCAGTTTGCCTTGGGTGACCTTACCAGGGGCAAAAGAGCTCCTCGGATCACTGGGACACGCAAACCCCTCCACCACAATAAGGTGGCGGTTCAAGGAGGTGCAACATAACAAAATCCAAAACAGTGAAGGGGCCTGAATACTCTCTGAAGTCACTGTGCATATAGTAGGTCTAAATATAATCATTCAATATGGAATATACAGGGTGGCCCATATTTATGTACTGTATTTGTCTGAAAAGACATTATTGTCAGGAAACTACCAATGTTATTATCAAGTAACATACCTGTAATGGAACATGAACATTAATAACCTTAAACGTTTATTCATCCCCTGTTCTCCATGGCATGGTCCACCAAGGCGCCATCCAGATCAATACATGGCTAAAGACAAAAAGCAACGTTGTCACAGGCTGCTTGGCACATCTGCACTGGTATCCTCTGAAGTTCTTCTGTGATAGCTGCATGTAGCTCAGCCACATTGTGGATGCAATGTTGATGCTCCTTGTCTTTTAGTTAACCCCAAAGAAAAAAGTCTGGGAGGGTCAAATTGGGAGACCAAGCCGACCATTCCACAGGCCTGCATAGGCCAATCCAGCGTTGTGGGAATGTTTCGTTTCGCTAATCGATTCGCCGCCATTCTGTATTCGAACACAGCAGGTGTTGCCTGGTCCAGCATATCATTACTCCCATTCTCAGGCTACACCGTGATGCCATTTTCAATACTTTTCATGCAGTAGTTTAAATCCTACAGCTTGTGAAACACCATATACTGTACATAAATATGGGCCACCCTGTATTCTTATAAGAAATTAAAAAAAATTAAAAGAATATGGGGGTTGATTAGTAAGTAAAGATAAAATTTATGACAAATTCCAGAAGGACAATTTTCAAAACTTGAGAGATGTGGAAAGCCTAAAGATATGCTGGGAGCATCTGGTGCAATTCTGCATGGATTACATTTGCATCACAGGAAACACACAGACACACACACCAACACACTAACACAACGTCTGCTCAGTTCAGAGACTCCAGCATATCGCTCTTGTACAAACGCTCGCAGACAGCAGTCTAACATGCAGACACCGCACAGGCAGTCGCCATGTCAGAATTTCAACCCAGGATTCCAGAGCAACAAGGCTGGCACAATAACCACTGCACGACTCTTGTCAATTTCTGCGCTAAAATGTAATTCCATATAATATGCATATATCCATATTTTTTATCAACTGGATAACCACGAGACAAACAGCAGTAACCACAGGCCCCAAAACAAAGCTCAAACCTAGTCTCTAATACAGAAGGCTGCATATAATTATTGTGCACTTTACCAGATGGGGGATTCTGAGGGAGCAGTCCGTTTGGATTTCGGATTAGGTGATTAGCATCAGCACAAGATTGTAAATGCTAAACTACACAGCTTTCTGAGTTAAGATATTTCAATGTCTAAAATGTAGATTAGAGATGGCATGGCAGCACATTTTGCAGGACTGCTGGTTTCAGATCCCAGCCCAGTTGCTGCCTGTGCGGAGTTTGTATGTTCTCCCTTTGTCTGTGTGGGTTTCCTACTTGGTAGTCCAGATTTCTTCCCACATCCCAAAGACATATGTGCTAGGTAACTGAAATCTCTAAATTAAGCCAGTTTGATTAAGTGTGATTATGTGTATCAGTGTGCCTTGTCATGGACTATCACAATATTTAAGATTGATTCCTGTCTCATGGCTGATCCTGTGACCCAAACATTAGAATAAATGGGATTGATAAGAGATGAATGGATGGGAAAGCAGATGCAAATATAGATTTGAAAAGTCAGGTAATAGGCCAAGCATTGTTTGGAAGTGTGGAGCTGTTATGGGGATCCACAGCACTGAAACACAGCCACTTGAGGAAGGCATGCAGCTCTTTCCCCCATACCTGTAAAATGGTTGTGTGTAGGTTTTTCACAGCTTTTCCAAAGCAGCTTTGTGTAATCTAACCACTTTACTCCCTTCAGTATATGAGTGGTAATAGGATTATGGGAAGAACCTGCTAGTGAGGGCCTCTAATTCCAATATACTTGTGAGTGAATACCTGCAAATCAGATCATACATTTATCACTTCATGATGTCAGCCTAATTCCTCAAACATATGCCACATGAAAACATCTTTACTTTTATTTCAGCTGCCCTCCAACCTGCAGGGGAAAAACCTGGGGGTTGGTGGCAGAATTGGCACTCCAGCCACCATATAAAACCTCACACTCCTAGTGTGGTGCTGAGGTGTCACCCGTTGTATGGCTGCACTCGGGTGCTAATCTGGGATCCTGAGTTGGTTTGTCGTGTGGTGGGTGCTGCAATGCGCTGTATCAGCGTGTGCTCCTGTCCTCCTCCTCCTCCTCCATACTTATAAAGCAGTCCCACAACTTCTTGCCTCATGAATGGAATGTTCCACCATGTCCACCATCTCATCTCGCACATCCTCACCAGGTACTACAGAAGATTGCGCCAAGTCATTTTTCGCTGTTCCGGCGGCCCATGACTGGGCTAGGCGCTTGTCTCTTTCCTTTGCAGGCTGACCACACAGCCAAGGCTTTGACAGATAAGGACTGCTTGGCTTATTGTGCAATGACTCGATACTGCATGCTGGGCCTCCTCTGTGTCAGGCTTACAAGCACAGGCGCCCTCTGTGCTCTTCCCATACGAACGAACACCATGTGAGAAGTAAAATAAAAGTTAAATTTGAACCCATTGACTTCCGCCTGGGGCAGGGGTGGTCTGTCCTCTTCTTAGCCATGGGCTAACATAGTATTCTCAAATTCATGATCAAGGGAGGCTGAGGTCTATCTCGGCAGGTCTGAGCACAAGGCAGGAAGCAACTCTGAATAGGGTGCCAGCCCACTCACATGATACCAGTGATCCTAATTCCCGGTGGGGTACCACTTAGGAAAAACAAACAGAATGTGCAAAAACCACATTGAGCACAACTACGCGTGAGATTCAAACCCAAGACACTGAATCTCTGAGTCCACCGTCCAGAATATCTCATTAATTGGTCCCCCGTGACCCTCAGAGTGCACGTTGTGCTTCAGAAAGATATTAATTTCCAAACTAGCTTTAAGAGCATTCATTTGCTCCTCAGCAGGTTAGTCACTTTTTATTTCTCTCAACCATAAGACATTTATCTGTTTGTCTTTGAAAGCCAACACAAGGCCACAGGGAGCCGGAGCCAATTCCTGCAACATGACATACAATGGCAACACTGACTGGGGTGCCAGGCCACGACACACCACATTTGTGTATACAACTGGTTGTTAGATCAGTAAAAGTCTGCAGTAAAAATGTCAAAATGTCGTGCTTGCCATTAAAGAAACTGTGACCTTCATTGAGCAATCTTAGCTTCACCATTTAACAACTTAACCAACAGTCCACATGTGAGCAACATATGAAATGATTTCATTTTTTGGACTGCATAATACAATACGCATGTCCTTCCGAAAGTGTGTCAATTAATTCAGGAAGTGTTTGTGGAGCTGGTACCCCGGTAAAAGTACTTTGGGAGCCATGTTATTGAGAGGCTGGACGGTTCTTGTAGCAAAGTAACTATATAGGAATGGACAGGGCAGACTCGTATTTTCTTAGAAACCTGTGTTTTTTTAGTGTGGGTAGTAACATCCTCCGTGTCTTCTAAAACTCTGTGATGTTGTATGTGTGATTTTCTATGCTGTAGTGAGCTGAGCCTCTAACATCACTTCAAGAGAGGCTCACCGAATCAACAAGGTAATTAAAGGGCAGGCTCAGTTATAAGGCGCATTCTGAACCCTTTGGAGGTTGTAGCAAAGGAGAGAATTAAAACAAACTTGAGTGCCATTATGAACAATGCTGCACATCCTTTCTCTGACACACTAACACTGAGAACTTTCAGCCAGCGAATAATTTAGCAAAAGTGTGTCAAGAAACATGACTGGGGCTCCTTTATACCAACAGAAATACATACTGTATGCATAATGACACACTGTGACTGGGACTGCCAAATCAGAAGTTCTTCTCTTTTGCAATTCATGTAAAAACAAAACTTCTCCTTAAAAGAAAAACTACCTACTATCTACCTATTGTGGTAGATAGGGGGCGCTCTCGCTCCCTTGAACCCCTGTCCACGACTCCAAACACCAGGTAAAAGTCCTCAAGTTGACTTTATTAAATTGCCACAGTGTACAAAACACTCTCTCCACCACTATACTCATAAATTAATCACAAACAATAAACAATCCTCCAGCTCCCACACGCATTGCCACCCTTCCACCCAGCTCAGCTCGCCATCTGGGAGCTCCCACAGTCCTTTTATATCTCCTGACCCAGAAGTGTTCTCCATCCCCAGTCCATGTGATTCTCAATCACTTCCGGGTCAGGTAAAAGCTCTTCTCTTCAACCCGGAAGCCCGTCGCTCTTCCTATGACGAACTTCCGGGTCATAGGGCACTGAAGAAGTCCTCGGTCCTCCCTGCAGCTCCCTCTTGTGGCCCCCATGGCATCCAGCAGGGCTGTGCATAAAAACCACATTGTCCGTGATGCCCTGCTGGTCTTCTGGGGACCTCCATGCTGCAAGGAGGGCTCCACCTGGTGGCTTGGGGGTATTGGCCGGGATAAACGGCCGGCCATCCTCCACACTATCTATCCATCAAATCAATTTGCTACTCCATTTTTGAACCATCTTATCCTAATTTAGGGTGCCACTCCCAGCAACAGTGGGCATGAGGTAGAGGCTAACCCCAAATAGAGTGCCAGTCCACCACTGACTAACAAAGTGCAAATTTAGAGTCCCAAGTCAATCCCACACATACTGCACGCCTATAGGGTGTGGAAGGAAACCCACCCAGAGCTTTGGTGAACATGCAAACACCCTAGCGACAGTAGACATGATGGAAATAGAATTAAGGTATCTAGAGCTGTGAGGCATCAAAGCTATGTGCTGTGCCACCCTGCTGCCCTACAGGTCTCAACCACACTGGCTTTACTATCTATCTCTGACTCGTTCCTCTGATGGTGCATTAGTTACTAAATGCATTTCTCCTTTCTTCTGTGAGGGTGTGTTCTGACTCCCTCTTGTCCTGCTCTGGCTCTGCTATTGTTGGAGGCCTGCTGCTCAGCCTCATCTAATAAGCACATAAACGTTTTAAAAGGTTAGGCGTGGTTAGTTGATTCAAACTTTTCTAATTTTATTTTTGCATTTTCCAGATCAAAGGGGACGTGACAAGTCTAGAAAGATTACACGAGAGATAATAGAGTGTTTTTACAGTGTGACCAGAGGCCACCTTTATTTGTTATAGTGCCTTCCAAGAACAGTACGGTACTGGTGTACAGTAAACCTAGATTAATGGGCTAAGGGTCTCACAGTGAGCTGGACAAGGTGATTGATTATTATATTTTAAAGTCTCACACCTTAGCCACAAGTCCACATTTTTCACACGTCGCCTAAGTGACTCACCTATGGTCACACAGCGAGCTGAAGGTAGTTACTAAAGTGGTTGCCTTGTGGCTTATACTTCAAAAGCTTAGCCACATGGCCACACTACCTACATAATCTACTCAAATGAAGTTTAAATGACTCAGTCAGGGTTAAGTGATTAATCCCTGGTGATGAACCAGCATCCTTATGGGTTAGAGTCCCAAACCTCAGCCTCTAGACCACACTTGCTATGTACTTGGGCCAAAGGCATGTTATGTGACCCCCTCGGGGCCACATGGGAAGTAATCCTAAATGGCTTTCTTCATGCCTAGATATCAATAGAGAAAGAGGTCTGCTACCCACTAACTAAAGGGAGAGAGCTCAACATATATTCTCAGGTGAGTAATTTCCTTCATAAGTTGCAGGGTTCAATATTATTGGTGATAGGAATAGGCCTCAGGAATCAAGAGTGTAATGCCCCCAGGGTCAACAAGGGTTAGTGTTTGACCGTGAAGAAGTCCACTGAGCTTACCTACTGATAGCCAATTTGTGTAAATTCAGGAGATGAGAGGAAAAGCAACATGGGCTGAAGAGAAGGAAAGTTTCAAAAGGGTCTGAAGGTGAACAAGTGAGTAAGCAGGCCCATCAATAGGGTGAATAGCAAAGTCCTCTTTAGTCAAGCAGACATTTGTTAATTTATTGTCATTTGTCTTATTTTGTTCTGAAGATTTTGAATCAGTGTGAGCCCCAATGTGCTGAATCATGGGACAGTTTACATCTAGCAACTCAGACTTTAAATTGGACCCTTGCATTCAGGGCTACAATCAGGGACATGATCACTTTATTAATAAACGTTGTATCTTTCCAGGGCAGCATGGATCCTTTCATTCAAAACCTTGTGATCCCAATTTGATCAACTCATTATTTCAAACATACAACTTTTTCCCTATATTACCTCAATTTAAAACAAAAAAGTTGTATTACCTTCTATAAGGGGCTGTGGAAGGGTGTATCAGTTTGCCTAAAGCATCTTCCTTCCGGCTCTCTGTGCTTTGTGCCTTCTGCTGGGAATTCATCATCTCCAGACGTCCAAAGGCAATGCTAATGTATGCCTGACTGACTAGATAAGACTGCATCTTCCTGTGTTCCTCAAAGCTGGTTGAGTTGACACATTTGTCCAATTTACAAACTAGTAATGCATTCTTCAGATATTCCTGGGAAATAAAATGTCTTGTAAATATGTATAGTAATCATCACTACCACCAGAACAATAATAATATAATAAATAAAAGAGGTAATCATCATCATCATCACTGTGACCCTGAATGGGATAAAGCAGATTTGAAAATGGATGGATGGATGAATGGATAAAAAGAAAAAAATCAACATTCAGTCTGACCTTTAAGTCTCTGTTATATACTGGCTTGGGCACACTTTACTACATAGTTATAAGCACCTACTGTATTAACTTTCTGTACATTATTAAACATATAAGCCTTTTTAATAGGACATACAACAATGAAAAATGAAAGTAACATATTTCAAGAACCTTATCGCTATTAATAATTAGTTCTGTTGATAGTATACCTATCTATCTATCTATCTATCTATCATGCATACACACACACACACTTACATATATATATATACACTCACCTAAAGGATTATTAGGAACACCATACTAATACGGTGTTTGACCCCCTTTCGCCTTCAGAACTGCCTTAATTCTACGTGGCATTGATTCAACACGGTGCTGAAAGCATTCTTTAGAAATGTTGGCCCATATTGCTAGGATAGCATCTTGCAGTTGATGGAGATTTGTGGGATGCACATCCAGGGCACGAAGCTCCCGTTCCACCACATCCCAAAGATACTCTATTGGGTTGAGATCCGGTGACTGTGGGGGCCATTTTAGTACAGTGAACTCATTGTCATGTTCAAGAAACCAATTTGAAATGATTCGAGCTTTGTGACATGGTGCATTATCCTGCTGGAAGTAGCCATCAGAGGATGGGTACATGGTGGTCATGAAGGGATGGACATGGTCAGAAACAATGCTCAGGTAGCCCGTGGCATTTAAACGATGCCCAATTGGCACTAAGGGGCCTAAAGTGTGCCAAGAAAACATCCCCCACACCATTACACTACCACCACCACCAGCCTGCACAGTGGTAACAAGGCATGATGGATCCATGTTCTCATTCTGTTTACGCCAAATTCTGACTCTACCATTTGAATGTCTCAACAGAAATCGAGACTCATCAGACCAGGCAACATTTTTCCAGTCTTCAACTGTCCAATTTTGGTGAGCTCGTGCAAATTGTAGCCTCTTTTTCCTATTTGTAGTGGAGATGAGTGGTACCCAGTGGGGTCTTCTGCTGTTGTAGCCCATTCGCCTCAAGGTTGTGCGTGTTGTGGCTTCACAAATGCTTTGCTGCATACCTCGGTTGTAACAAGTGGTTATTTCAGTCAAAGTTGCTCTTCTATCAGCTTGAATCAGTCGGCCCATTCTCCTCTGACCTCTAGCATCAACAAGGCATTCTTGCCCACAGGACTGCCGCATACTGGATGTTTTTCCCTTTTCACACCATTCTTTGTAAACCCTAGAAATGGTTGTGCGTGAAAATCCCAGTAACTGAGCAGATTGTGAAATACTCAGACCGGCCTGTCTGGCACCAACAACCATGCCACGCTCAGAATTGCTTAAATCACCTTTCTTTCCCATTCTGACATTCAGTTTGGAGTTCAGGAGATTGTCTTGACCAGGACCACACCCTAAATGTATTGAAGCAACTGCCATGTGATTGGTTGATTAGATAATTGCATTAATGAGAAATTGAACAGGTGTTCCTAATAATCCTTAGGTGAGTGTATTATTATCATACACGTGCATTTCGGAGGCAGCTCAGGGGTCTAAATAAGATTAAATCACCAGGACAGGGTCTAAATGAGTGGACTAACACTTCTTCTTCCACCTTTTTCAGAACCTCTAAAGAGAATAGCCAGACCTAATCTTCCTCTTCCTGTTCCTCACCATGCCCACAATGACCTCATTTCCAGCAATTACCTCGTTGAAATCCAGGGCATCAGCAGCCACTGGTTACAACCCAAATTAAACAATGCCCGCAAAGTGATAGAACAGATAGCCTGCAATGCATTGTTAAACGGGGACATGCAAGCTCTCTCAGTGGCTGTGTTGCCTAATCCTCCGTACCCCATAATATTAGGATGTGACTGGTCTTATAGTACAAACAGTAACACTCACATTGCTCCCTCTTTAGGGTTAGCCATGCCTATGGACGGTCAATGCCCATCCGCGGGTGGCTCTACACCGTGTTCTATCCTGATGCAGAAAAGTCACATGGATACTCGTGGCCGTGGCTAACGCTGTGACGTCAGCCGCTGTGTCGGACGATGCGAAGATTGTGTCGTGATCCGATGCCACACCCCTTAATGTCAATCCTGACCCTTTAGTAAGCCTACAAATTCAATACAGATTAATACCTAGTTCATTTAAAGGGAGCAGTGGAATAACGGTCGCACTTTGTAATTAATAATAATCTCTTATATCGGGTGGCTGAACATGAGGGTGAGGTGCAGTCACTGCTCTTAGTCCCACGGACCTTCCGGTGGCAGGTGCGCGAACTAGCACATAGCCACCTCCTAGGTGCCCACCTCAGACAACAAAAAAACACTAGAGCATATTAACCCTCACTTTTATTGGCCAGTGATCAATGAGGAGGTCTGTCATTTTTGTAACTCCTGTCTGGAGTGTCAAATATGAGAGATACCCAAGAGGGAGAAAGCTCCTCTCGTCCCGCTCCCCCTTATAGATGTCCCATTTGAAAGGATTGGGGTAGACCTTGTAGGACCCCTTGAGCCCTCAACAAAAGAACACAAATATATGCTAGTCCTTGTTAATTATGCCACCCATTTTCCAGAGGCTGTCCCATTGCGCTCAGCCAATTCAAAAACAATTGCACAAGAGTTTTTAAGGGTCTTTGCGCATCACAGCATCCCCAAAGAAGTTCTTACTGACCAAGGGATGCCATTTACTTCGGACACATTAAGGGAGGTGGCCAAATTAGTCACAATAAAGCATCTAAAGACCTCGGTATATCACCCGCAAACCGATGGTTTAGTTTAGAGATTTAATCAAACCCTCAAACAGATGCTTCACAAGCTGGTCAGCGAAGATGGGAGAAACTGGGATCAGTTGCTTCCCCTTATACTATTTGCCTATCGGGAAGTCCCTTAGGCCTCCACAGGTTTTTCCCCTTTTGAGTTATTGTATGGACACCAACACCAGGGCATATTGGATATTGGAAAAGAAGGATGAGAAGAGGAGGCCCAATTACACAATATATTAGACGACATTCGCCCTGTCCTAAAGGAGCACATGGCTCAAGCTGCACAGGCCTGATGTTATGACCGTGGCTGATCTCTTCGTGAATTCCACTCAGGGGATCGAGTCATGGTCCTTGTTCCCACCTCCCATTCAAAACTCTTAGCCCATTGGCAGTGTCCTTACGAGGTAAAGGAGCAGAAGAGGCTGGTTGACTACCTGGTCATATAAGTAAACAAACCATTGGCCCAGAGAACAAACATATCATGTCAACCTGCTGAAACCCTAGAAAGACAGAGAACCACTAGTTAACCCTTGTCAGCAGCTCTCCCTTTTTGCCCAAACAAACAGCCTTAACTTCAGTCCAAATTTGACTCCCAGTCAGCAGCAGGAATTAGAGTCAATTATCTTGTTGATCCCGGGGATACTGTAGTAAGCGAGAAACCCGGGAAAACCTTGCTGGTTGAGCATGACATAAGTGACTGAACCCAGGGAGTCATAGAGGAATGCCCCTATCAACTTCCCGAGGCAAAGCGAGTTGAAGACAAGCTAGAGATCCAACGTATGCTGGACCTAGGTGTCATTGAAGAAAGTCACAGCCCCTTGTCCAGTCCAACCGTGTTAATTTCTACACCGGACGGTAGTTGGCACTTTTGCAATGACTTCTGATGGCTTAATCAAGCTTCTCAGTTTGACGCATATCCCATGCCTTGAGTCAGTGATTTGCTCGAACGGCTTAGGAAGGCTTGTTACTTGACTACATTTAATTTGCCTAAGGGGTACTGATAAATTCCCTTAGCAGAGTCTGTTAGAGTAAAGTCCACATTTAGTACCCCTAGTGGACACTGACAGTATCATGTCCTTCCATTCGGTTTCCATGGGGCCCCTAGCAACCTTCCAGCGTCTGGTGGACAAAGTGCTCCAGCCCCACAACACCTATAGTGCTGCATACCTGGACGACATGGTCATCTATTGCAGCATGTGGAAGGATCACATACAACAGGTCGAAGCAGTACTTCAAACACTTGGAAAAGCTGGCCTCCGAATTAACCCAAACAGATGTTATTTTGGATTATCAGAGGCCAAGTATTTAGGATAACTAGTGGGCATGGGTACTGTTAGACCACAGTGTTCCAAAATTAATGTCATACCTAATTGGCCCTATCCAAAATCCAAGAGGCAAGTCCAAGCCTTTCTCGGGTTAGCAGATTATTACCGTCAGTTTGTTCCCCATTTCTCAGAGAGGGCTACACCCTTGACAAACTTAACAAAGAAGCATGCCCCCAGCTCTGCAAGGTATGGGGCGATAAGACAAAGAATGCATTTAGTGACCTTAAGCAGGCCCTAACTTCCACACCAGTCCTGAGAATGCCAGATTTCTCTCTTCCCTTTATTATCCAGACGGACACTTCGGACACTGGACTTGGAGCTGTGTTGAGGCAAAGTGTCGATGGTGCTAAACACCCTATGATGTTCCTAAGCCAGAAACTGTTGAACCGGGAGACCAGGTATGCCACTGTTGTGAGGGAAGCCCTTGCGATTAAATGGGTTGTAACCCATGCGAGGTACTATCTCTTGGGCCACGAGTTCACTCTGGTTACAGACCACAACACCATCCAGTTTTTTTTTCTGTGCTGGTTTTTTATGCTCTCCTCTTTTCTTGCCCTAATCCAGCTATTAATTTTGGACCTTGCATAATTAAAAGGCATAAAATGTGGGATGAATAGATGATTCAATCTTATCAAAGCATTTATCTAGTTTAATTTTTGCATTCATCACCATGACACATGGCCACACTTGGTTTCATTTATTATTTGGGCTTGGCTGTGAGCTGTGATCCTGAAAATAATACAATGTAGGCCTTGAGATCACCACTGAAAGTCAGATTTCTGTATTACAAATGTAAAAAGTGAAGAGTGGGCAGGCTGATGATCTGGCACTCTACACACAGCCACTTAAATGATGACTCATCCCTTACAGTAGCACTCTTGGCATCCACTGTCAGCTGGAGCTCTGATCTCACACACTGAGTAAGCTGCAATTGTACGACGTGCAGCTGGAAGCCTAGCAGGGGGCCCTCTCCCTTAGCTGAAAAAAATGCCATGCTTGAAGAAATAATGCAGGTGCCATGTTTTCATGGGAACTGTAAATTCATTCTTTCGTCTGGAAGAATATTATTCTCTGTTTTAAAATTCTTAAGGGTTGGAATATAAAGTATTTCAAACAGCAATATCTGTGAGCATTAAATTGTGGTATTTACACTATTTGTTCTACTTTTTTCCTAATTCCCCAATCAGACAGAAATAAAGAAATAGCAAATGACAAACATCAAACATCTAAAACCATTTCTCACTAGCAGTCAGAGATAAGACTAAATTCACAGCATGCACTCCATGACAGAAGAGAATTAAGGTCCACAATTTGATTGCTGTCTTAATTGAAAATGCAATTTGTATGTTCTCACTGTGCCCTGCGGTGGGCTGGTGCCCTGCCCGGGGTTTGTTTCCTGCCTTGCGCCCTGTGTTGGCTGGGATTGGCTCCAGCAGACCTCCGTGACCCTGTAGTTAAGATATAGCAGGTTGGATAATGGATGGATGGATGGATGTTCACACTGTGTTGGTGTGGGTTTTTTTATCCAGGAGCTATTAAAGCTGAAGTTAAAATGTGAAGCGCTCTGGATACTATGGAGTGAGCAGTGTGACCAAGTTGTTATAGCAGAGAACTCTAAACAAGGATGACAGTTCAATCCCCGCCTCTGACTCCTTGAGTGAGTCATTCAACCTTCCTGTATTCACATTTCAAAAACTCTGCGCCTGAAATGCTGTAGAAATCAAATGTGTTTATTATCATTATTCATCCAGATACGACCAATCATGCTGGCTTTACTGTGTTGCTTAAGGGAATTACGTCAGTAAGGTCAGTCAAAGGACCTCTACGTTTTGTTTTTAACTTGTAGGCTATTTGGGAATAAATAAAATGTGCTGAGTACAATAAATATGTGTGGGTGTGTGTGTGTATGTGTGCCTCATTCTGCACGTCATAGCCTGCCCAGCTAAGTGCACACATCACTGCCTCCAGGGCATTCAAGCACCTTATGCATCGACTCTGCAACTCCTCAGTGATAACTGGAGCTCACGATAAATTCTTAAGAAATGTTTTAGTATAATGAGGCACTTTACAGTTTCTTTATTATTAATAAATTACCATGGTTATTCATATAAGTATATAGAAACAAACAGAAATGATTACAGATTGTCATGGGCCATTGTCTTTAATTGGAGATTATTACAAATCAGAAAATAAGCAGGGAGGGAAGTCTGATTTTTAATAATAAACTGTACAACTCCCGAATCTCAACGCCCAGCCACAGGGTTAAGAGGCTTTTCTCCATCATGTCACTTCACGTGTTGCTTGTACACTCACTGGCCACTTTATTGGGTACACCTGTTCAACTGCTTGTTAACGCAAATATCTAAACAGCCAATCAAATGCCAGCAACTCAATGTATTTAGGCATGTAGACATTGTCAAAACAACCTGCTGAAGTTCAAACCGAGCATCAGAATGTGGAAGAAAGTTGATTTAAGTGACATTGAACGTGGCATGGCTGTTCAGAAACTGCTTATCTACTGGGATTTTAATGCTCAACCATCTCTATGGTTTACAGAGAATGGTCAAAGAAAGGGAAATTATCCAATGAGCAGCAGTTCTGTGGGAAAAAAATGCCTTGTTGATGTCAAGAGGAGAATGGCCAGGCTGGTTTAAGCTGATAGAAACGCAACAGTAACTCAACCATACGTTACAACCGAGGCTTGTAGAAGAGCACCTCTGAAAGCATAACACATCAAACCTTGAAGCAGATGGGATACAGCAGCAGGAGACCACACCAGGTGAGACTCCTGTCAGCTAAGAACAGGCAACTGAGGCTAGCAGGATCACCAAAACTGGACGGTAGAAGATTGGAAAAATGTTGTCTAGGCTGATGAGTCTTGATTTCTGCTGCAACATTCATGTGGTAGGGTCAGAATTTGGCATCAGCACCTGGAAAGCATGGATCTATCCTGCCTTTTATCAATGGTTTAGGTTGATGGTGTTGGCATAATGGAGAAGGAATAGGGTCTCCACAGTCACAAGGTCTCAATCCAATAGAGTACCGATTCACATCATGGATGCAGCAACTGCATTTCCAGCACCTTGTTGATTGTATGTCACGAAAATTGCAGCAGTTCTAAAGGCAAAAGGGGATGCAACTTGGTACTAGTACCTAATAAAGTGTCTGCTGAGTGTATGTAGTCTCACAAGAAACAACAGAAAGAATCTTGTCATATAGATAATTGGATTACAAAGCGGCTGAACCCATGGCAGGCAATGTTGCTTAATGGCTACAGCAAAGTGTTGCCTTTCTTTGTTTTTATATATTTTTGGATGGTCCTTTTATCTTTTTGGTAATTTTTTTGGTGCTCAAGCGTCTATGCATTGATAGCCTCATCTCATGCTGCTTTGTCAAAGGTGTCCATATTATCAAATGTACTGACGCACTTCTATACTGTAGGTGGATGCACAGAAAAGTCAAGATAATCGTCAAAAGATTTTTAAAAAGTCCCCCATGAAGACGAATTAATTAAGTAAGTTTGAGAAAGTAATGTTATGTTTCCATAAAGGTACACGACAAAGACAAAAACAGAATGCAAAAACAGGCAAAAGGTAAGCACTTAACACTAAAAACACCGGGGACAAGGGACATTCAAAATGGTGTCAGTTGCAATGGCACAAAGTCCTTGAGTGATATCACCTTCTCAGCTTCCACTTCTCTTCCCATTGTTATGTCTACCAGCTCAGGTTCTGTATTTTCTGTTTATGCTTGCTTTTTATGTCTTTTCAATTTAATTTAAAGTGCTTTTCATACTTGTAATAGTTATTTATTTTATGTTCATAATATTTCCATTTTGTGGAATTGTGTTTCTTTGTGGATGTATGTGTTTGGTTAGGTTCCTTATGTTTTCTGAGTGGCTCCCCAAGAGGTGAGGTCACCTGTCCATCACCATTTAGGAACCTCCCCCAGCCCTATAAAGGCTCTGGAGACAAGCACTTCAATGGCATGCATTGTGCAGGCTTTGTGTTAGTAGGTTGGTAGCTGTGTTTTGCTATTACTTATTTTGGTCTACAAGATTAAGACATTCTGTGCACTGTTTTGACCATTCATGCTAATTGTGTTTTGGAAATTTCTTTGTTATTGGATGTGGCAAGGTAGAGGTTCATAGCAGTGAGGTTTTTTCTTTCTGCCCGTTGTACCATAGGTGAGCAGCCCGAGGTGCTGATGAGAGACTTGGCAGAGCCTGCAATCACATGAAGATGTGCATAACTCAGCCAGATCCCTCATTGGCACTCTGAGGTGCGTAGTTAGGCACCTGCACCCACTGGAGAATAAAAGGAACCTGAGATAGGAAATCAGAAGAGGAAGATTGAAAAGAAAAGAAACAAATGAAGAAAAGTCAGGGATGGATATTAAATATAAAGTAAAAGCAAAAGTCAATGCTATAGTGTAGAGGTAAGCAGGTGAAAAGTGACAAACCCCCCCAACCCCTCCCCCCACCCCAAGGACAAAGTGGATGGTGCTTAGAAGGCAAACTCACTCCTGGAGTTTTTTGCCCAGTAAGAGCTGTCCACTGAATCTTCATGCAGCCACTTCCGGACTACTTGCCTATTGAGTGGGTTCCCGCTGAAGGCTAAAGGATGGTGGCGTGAGAAAGGAGCAGGGTTCACAGTGTTCCCAGCTGAATGACATGGGATGGTGGTGGGAACAAGTGCCAGAATTTAAAAGGTGGGCTGAGCCTGTCGGAGGGCATCTCCTGCTGTTGACCAGACCGAAGGGGTGAGTAGCAGGGATGGGAAACCACTCACCGAGACTTGTGAGTGCTGTTAAAGGGTTGGAACTTGCCAGTGTTTTAATCATGGATTTTAACCATTTGGATTATTTAACTATTTATTGAACTTTTAACCTATATAAAAGACAACATTTTTATTCTGGATTACTTATTTATTTATTTGATGACTGCACTGTTTGGATTTTGTTTGACTGAATATGATGCACATTTGCAACACATCTTCTCATATGTGTCCTCACTGCCCAGTCCATTCTCACCGTATGACTGTCGATATCTCAGGTTCAAGTGAGTATACAAGCTGCAATCAATCTCAACATCACACTGGATTAATTATTTTAAGCAAGTCCATTTGTGCCTTTGGTGCTCTTTCGAGCTCTCGTTTGTCACCAAGCATTTCTGAAAAACAAATCCTTTCTCTCTATTATAAAAAAAAATCCTGTGGAATGAATAACTAGGAGACGATACGTGATCTTCACATTAAGACCACGAAAGACAAATAAATAACCGCGGGCCGAAAGAGAATGGGCAAAAAAAAAAATCAGTAGTGTAAAGGGAAGCAGCACACACAGATAAAGGTGTCATATAAAGCGTATAAAGGACAATACGTTATAAATGAAACGTTGATGAATAAAAGATCGCATTAGCGCAAAAAAAGGAGATTAATCATCAAACCCAGGTGTAATTGAAAAAATAGCAGTACAAAGCGAGGTCTGAAATAAAAAGAAAAGAGCAGAAAACAAAGTATTTTCACATTCGCATCATTCAATGCACAAAACATAGATTTACGCAATAATGAAACATACGCTGTGAGAATCTGTGGATCCACAACAGTTAAAGCAATGACAAGTTTAATTTCAAAGAAAACACAATGCGGTCAGTTGTATATTTATGATCATGAAGAAGCGATCACAAAGCGAGCAGCAGAGACACAAAGTACCAAAAAAGGACAGCAACTAGACAGGCTTTAAAAAGATTGAAGGGAAGCGCGATAGCAGCCCATCCCAAACTCCCCCCACCCCCAGACAACAAAAGCAGCGTTATACGTCCTGCAAGAAAGAATTTAACAACGCCTGGGGCCAAAAATAAAGGACAGGTAATGTTTTTACAACGTCACGCGAGACCAGGCAGTGAGGTATCATTTAAAACAAGTCCACAGACATCTAACCTAGCAGTTATTGGATTGCTTTAGGAAGAGAAGCATCATGTGCTCCCAGCTCTTAAAACGACGACATGCGACAAGCAGAAGAGGCAGCTCGCAAGCAGCAAAAAGACAGCAAATGATCCAAAGGTATATCCTTAGTGTGCTTTCAGCCGCCCCTCTGGCTTCCCCCCCGCCTTCACAACACGAGCAGCATTATACGTCTGGCATGAAAGAGATGTATGTGATCACGCACGGGGCTGGAAATAAAGGACAAGTATTGTTTTCACAAAAGTTTTTAAAGTAATAGTGAAAATAATGCATATGTAAAAATTCCCAGGAAAATAATAATCTCTTTAAATTGTAGATTGCCTGCCTAAGGTAAAGTCATCCCTGATGGAGGATCACAGGAATCGTGGGAAAGAGGGGTCCTTCCATGGGATTAGCGCTATTTCAGATGTGGAATGGCCAAATGGGGGAGGCAGCTAGATGAATGAGGTCTCCAGGACTTAAAACAAGTCCAGATCATGATACAGTGGTACCTTGGTATACGTCCTTAATCCGTTCCAGATCCTTGGACTTATACCAAACAGGACTTATACCAAACTAATTTTTCCCATAAGAAATAATGGGAAAATGATTAATTCGTTCCCATGAAAAAAAATCCTATTGTTATTGGCATATTATAGGGGCCTATTCTTGGGAAGGCTAGGGAAGGTTCTAACTTAGTTTATGGGTCGAATTTTGAGGCCCCACACCCTTTCACCATTTAGGCAGATTTTTTTTGCAAATAAAAAAGCAAAACAACTATTTTAATCAGCAAAAAAAACCTGCAAATGGAGTAAGCAAAATATCTTGACATGATTTCTCAAAATAAGCTCAATAATCTTAAATACAGATTTCTTGATAAGTCAGTAAATCTTACAAAAAGGTAAACAATTTTTAATGGCTTAACATAAAAACTTTTCACTTGCTTAAATTTCATCTTTTCCAGTGTGCTATTCGCATTTCCTTGTAAGGCTCACCAGGAGTAAATGGTGTACCAGCGTAGATTCCAAAATTCATCACTGACCCGACTAGTTTCCATCCCGCAGTAGTCTCATGGTCTGCAGGCAACAGTCAAGTATAACTTGTTAGCTCATCACATGCAATGAAATGAAAGATTAATTAAGAGAATACAGTCATCCTTTATTTTATATATGTTCTTTACTGAACACCGCAGCTGTTTAAATGTCCAGAACTCTAGGACAATTGTTTCACCAACAATATTTTTATAGTTGAAGCTCAGGTTGGTTAAGTATCTTGATCAGAGGTAGGAATTGAAATGACTGAATTGTGGCTTAAGATCCAACATCTCAGTCACTAAGCCCCAATGCCTGATGGCATGTCCACTTAAGACGTACTTAACGAAGGCATTTTTTTTCTTCCTGACTTTGATCACACCATCTACTCTGCAGTCTCACACAGTAGGAATTGATTTCATTCATGGAGCACTCATGTGAAGCATATTGGTGATTCACTTGATGCTTTTAACTCTTGTAAACTCCTTTTACTATTTAACTCTTGAAATTTTGCCTCTGGTTTTTGATGTATTCTCCTTCTATCCCTTACCCCATCTCCTCTTCATCATTCTCATTGTTAATTTTACCACAGATTCGAACTTCATGCCTGCTTTCAGACAGTAACCTTGTCTGCTGATTTCTACACAATTTCTACTTGTAGTTTTGGCTTCTGACCTTGTTTTTGTTTTGACCATCTGTTCAAGACTTGACTCAGAAAGAACAACAAAAACACCGTCTGCCACTCTTGTCCCCACAGTTGCCCTCTCTGAAAGCTTCTGTCTTAAAAGTAAACTGAATGTCCAACTGGAAGAGGAAGAAAAGTGTGACTGAGTAAGTAACAATTTGACAATCCGCCAGCTATTCAGCACAGATAAACTAACAGGCGGTTCAACTTGTAGGCCCCACTACTTTACTTGAAGTATTTAAACCTTCTGGTATTTGCGACTAACAGCTCAATCATCAATTAGGTCTCATTCATGGGTGACCTGACTCACACACTCTTGTGTTTGTCTTGACCCTCGCTTTGTTTATGTGTTTGCTTCTTTGATGACGGCTTGTGTTGATTTTTCTACATACTAAACATTGCTTGAACAACTAACTCTCTATTGAGGCATAAATGTTATTCTGTGTCATTGTTTAGGGTCGATGTTTAGCATTTAAGAGTTAACATTTTTTCTGTTTTTTGCATTTTTTCTATTTCTTTTTTGTGTTATGATGGTGACATAATTTCAACACCATATTGGAATTAATGTTTTCAACCATTGCTGTTATTTTGATCTTCCCTTTTGAGGTCACCAGCATTTTGTGCACTGATTTTTCTGGGCACCAATATACTGAGTGTGGTACAAACTAACAATGCTAGTCATGTGATTTGGGGCCTGTAATATCATTTTACATCCCCTAAACAATATGGGGCACCCATTGCTTCTCCCAAGTTTGGAATGCATACCAAAAACAACTTTAGAGATAGAGGTATTTTTAAAAAAGACTGTGTAAAGACCTTTGCTGTAAATATTTTTCACTAGATTTTGGTGTTTTGTGTTTCTGGCTGTTACTGACTCTCTTCCTGATATTTCTGATCATCATCTGTTTCAGTTATGCCTTCAAAAGTAGGCAGATTTTAAATGTAGAAGTGACCAGAAAATGAAATGGAGACAAAAGCCTAGCCTAATGTTGTAACCCCAAAACAGAAATTAGAAACTGTAGTTGTGTATTTGTAACAAGAAATCTAGAAACTGCATGTCTAAATCACTAACAAAGCAATGCCAATGAGAAGAACTGTTATTACTCAGCAATCTCGGATAAGAAGGAAGTGCACAGTGCTGCCATTTCTATTATTGCACAACCGACATAACACCACATATTCCCAACTGTCCATGCTCAGTAATATCCTGGCCACAATTAACAAAAGAGGGCAGCATACATAAGGAAACAATAATGGCATTACAGTAAGATGAAAAGTATTTATAACTTTAATATAAAAAACTGTGAGCCTTAAACTAAAAATTATATTTGGGTTCAAACAAAAAACACAAACATAACCCAAATAAATTCATTAATGTTGAAGAAAAAATTAAAAATGGGACAAAATCATAGTAGGTTCTTGACTAAAAATAGACCTGCATATTTGAAGTATTCCATCTTTTGGTCATGCTAGTTCTCAAATTAACTTCCTAGCATGAAGTCCCTATTATTGTGACCTTAACAGTTATTTGTGTTGTGTTTAGCTTATTTTAATATGATTATATTTGTTTTATCAATTATTTAACACTTTTAACTTAATGTGTCATATACCGATTAAATCATTAATATTCTGACACCGCAAAGATTATAGCGAAAAGGACCAGAAGAAAAGGCATGAGCCAAAAAAATAAGCAAATATTTATAAACCAGGGAGTCAAACATTGTTATAAAGTCAAAATCAAAAACCCAAAATTGTGGTTGAAAATATGTAGATCTCCACAAAATGGTGGCAGAGCAGAATTCAAAATGGTGCCCAAAATGGCACAAACTAATCTATACTAATAAAAGGCAAAGCCCTCACTGACTCACTAACTCACTGACTCACTCCTCACTAATTCTCCAACTTCCCGTGTGGGTAGAAGGCTGAAATTTGGCAGGCTCATTCCTTACAGCTTACTTACAAAAGTTGGGCAGGTTTCATTTCGAAATTCTACGCATAACAGTCATAACTGAATCCTACTTACGTACATATATACAGCCATAGCCTGCAGCTCGGTCGCCGTGTGAGGCAGAGTTGCGTCCTCCATCCCCACGCCTCCCACTAATTGACTGCCTGTCCATATAAGGCCATCTGTCAGCAGCAATCCAAGCTGTGAGAAAACAGTAAAAAGGAGGCGTGTCAGACATTGTGGTACATTTTCTGATGCAGCTAAACAGAAATAACTTCATGGCGCTGTCGCTAAATACTTGCAGAAAAATCCACAAGTTAATAGACAAGCTGCCGCTAAATACTCGCAAGCAAATCCACAACTTCATAGAGATGCTGCCGAAAACGAAACAATGCAAGAAAGCAGGAAAGAAAGAAAGCAAGGTAATGAAACGGAAATAAAAAGGAGGTGTGTCAGACGTTGTGGTACATTTTCTGATGCAGCTAGACAGAAACAACTTTGTGACGTTGCCACCAAATACTCGCAGAAAAATCCACAAGTTAATAGACAAGCTGTCGCTAAATACTCGCAGGCAAATCCACAACTTAATAGAAACACTGCCGCTAAATACTCGCAGGCAAATCCACAACTTCATAGAGAAGCTGCCGAAAACGAAACAATGCAAGAAAGCAGGAAAGAAAGAAAGCAAGGTAAAGAAACGGAAAGAATATCTTATTTATAAACGCCGCAAATATATTCACATGTACTTAACCTATATTACAACTATATACACATATACATTACACACCCAGACATACACAATCCCCACACGTTCCCCAGTCCTTTATTTGAACTTTCTTTTAAAAGTTTATAATCACACGGCCTGGGAAGTCTGCAGTGAATCCAGCAACCAATCCTGATGTGGACACGTTTACTTTACATGTAAAGAAGCGATCTCACCGCTCAGTTCATTTATTGAAGAATGAAGTCCGTCTCACCCGGGTGACTCGGTGTTAGCGTCCATCCATGGCCAACGCCCGCTCCACAACAGACAAGTAAAGCCATCAGTTCCGAATATCCCTTTTAGGTTAGCAGGCACCCCTTCTACGTGTACCCAACCGTCTTTATTACGGAGTCTTCCTTACTTTACCGCTGGTTATGTTATTTTTAAAATGTTTCCTTTTCTTTTTCATAACTTTCATAACTTCTTTAACACACTTCTTTAACACACTACTTCTCCGCTGCGAAGCGCAAGTATTTTGCTAGTTATAAATATTCTAGAAGAGTTGAATTCTATAATATCTGCAACCTATACTCACATATAAAGGGAAGCAAAAATAGGTGTGCACAAAAAAACAAAAAAGAATACCAATTACAACAATTGTTAACTGCTGTTGCTGTGCCACTTTAGGTGATGTCACAGGAACAATTTGTAAGTGGAAGAATAGTGGTGTTTCCTTATATGATCTTTATTTTAGCTAATGGGTTAAATCTAGATAATACTTTTGAGATCTTTATTGAACAAAGCAGCAAGAGTACAGGAAGTCTTTTTGAAGACATGATATTTCCTGTAAACACACCCAAGCAAATTGATGATTCCAATGACAGTAAACCAGATGACTGGGATGAAAATATACCTGCAAAGATAGAAGACAATGATGCCTTTAAACCAGAAGTTTGGCTTGATGAAGCAGGGTATATTTCTGATCCTTATGCAGAAACACCTGTTGACTTTGATGAGGAAATGGATGGAGAGTGGGAAGATCCTCTGATACCCAACCCAGAATGTGAAAAGGCTCCAGGTTGAGAACTTTGGAAGCGTCTCATGATCAACAATCCAAATTACAAAGGCAAATGGAAGCCACCCCTAACTGAAAACCCAAACTATCAAGGAGTATGGAAACCAAGAAAAATCCCAAATTCAGATTATTATGAAGATGATAATCTATTTGGCATGACCCAGTTCAGTGCAGCTGGTTTAGGACTTTGGTCTATGACTTCTGATATCCATTTTGACAATTGTATTATCTGTTCTGAAAAAAAAAAGTTTTTGATTTAAAGAAAATTAAACTCTGAACTTCTAAAATCTTAAATATTTGAAAAGAAAAACAAAAATAATTAAAAACTTAAAGATTAGGACTACTCATCATTTTTATATTACAAGTTCAGATTTCCTTTTTGGCTAATTTTTGGAAAGTATCATGACCACGAGTTTACATAGCGTTCTGAATAAATTAATACCAGACACTAACTTGATCATTTTTATTTGCTTGAATCAGCCTTGCATGAAAAAGTATTTCTCCATTCTGCACGCCAATTATGAAATCACAGTTCATTTTCTTTTTACTGGCAAACACAGCCATCATAAATACATAAAATCATGTAATGCTTGGAGGTTCTGTATCTCTTCACACTTATTGGAAGAGGAAAACATCTCGACAGGATGCCAGCACAGACTGATATAGAAAGTGAAGAATCATGGGTCAGTTGTGATCCAGATTAGCTTGCCTTGGGTGTATTATAACTGACATCTGAATATCTATCTTTACCTGCCATGGTAGGTATGGCAGCCTCTTTTCACAGCAAGCCTCATCGTAGGCTTCCAGAATGTCTTGTTTGCCTTCATTAATGCGTCATCTGCAGGCCAGATATTGCTGATATGTAACAATAGTCATGTTGCTCAATTTCAAGTCAAACTCCCCTTTTTTCTGACTGCGCTATAGCAACACAATCAGCAAATGAACAGTGTGATAGACAGCCCGACAGACAGACACCGGATGTCAATGCCACACACGGTTTATTTACAATATTTACAAGAATTAAACAGTCCTGCACCACACACAGTGCTCTAGCACCAAACACCCTTACAGTACGTACGAGCCTTTAAATGTCCGTGGGCTGCCTTTCTTCCTCCTGTCACTGGAACTTCATCCTGCTCCAGTCCCCAACTCTAGCTCCCTGACTGTAGGAAGGCGGCCCCTTTTATTTCCCCCCGGATGTGCTGCAGGTGCTTGATGACGTTCTTCCGGCAGCACTTCCTGGTGTGGCGGAAGTTCTGCCCTTGCACCTGGAAGCACTCCAGGCATCCCTGGAAGGTCTTCCCTCCACCTTCCCAGGTGTGGCGGAAGTGTTGATCTCCCGGGCTCCATGACGCTCGGTGCGCCCCCTGGCGGTGGCCACGGGCCCCAGTGGATTTGAGCCTCCTTGCTTCATCCCCGTGGTCCCCTCATCATCAAGGGTGGTTGCCCCCTCGTGGCCCAGGGGACGTGTAGACGACCTCCCGGTCCTTTCAGGCGTCTTGGCTGGGTCTGACCCCTAGCCTCCTGTGACAACAGCAAATGAAATATAGGCTATGAAAATTATTAATTTAAGCTTATTAAGGAAAAGAGAAATTAAAAGTAAATAAAAAGACCAACATTGTGCACAAATCAAGCAATCAAGTTACTCAGTGAAGGTTGCTAGTTCAACCCTCACCACTAACCCTTTAAATGACATAAAGTGCCAGAGCTCTAGTGCAAGAAATACATATGGAAAAAACTGAAACATTGTGATTGGTAGGCTGGTTTGGATTAAAACAGCTGCTAAAAAATACAAATAAGTGTAATTAAAAAAATAAATTGACAGTATGGAAGTGTGATACACATTTTTGTTTCCTAAATGTGCTTAAACAAGATGAAGGCTTTGCAGCCCCTGTCTGTTGTGGTGTAAACTGGCTCTGGTGAGTTCCTACAGCTGAATAATGGGAATAATGCCTGACATAAACAGTAGTACTGCCATATTTTCATAAACGTGAAAAATCTATAGATCTTTTGTTCATTATTTTATTCTTACAATATTGTAATTACTATGGTGTTGGATATAAAGATTTCAGACTGTGACATTGTGGCCTGCGTTTCAATGATCCTTAGAGCTCTATTGTCTGAAGATATCTGCTGCTGACAGGGTTACCCATGGCAAACTGGACTCGGGGATAAGCCAGACAATAAATATTACCATCATGATGGCTCTACATCTAAGCAAACCTCACCCAGAACAGAGATATGGACCCAACACTCATTCAGGAAGTATTCACCAGCAAGCAGCAACTGACCAGATGACCCAATATAATCAGATTAGATTCATCACCTAAAAAATTGGGAAGCAGCAGAGTTTATGTGGATGTTTAAAAAGGCTGTGTTGCTGAAGTGCTAGCTTACTCTTTAGAACATTTTTTTCCGATTATTTGTTAATCTAAATCCATATCCTCATGTATGGGTACAAGTTCCTAGTAGACCATCGTGGTGTTTTTCCATAGGGTTGCTAGACACACACAACAGGATGAGGAGCACAGCAATATGGAAGCCCATCAGAATAGAAGCCCCTCGCCTATAGATTGAGAGAAGCCAGTGGGAGTGTTTTGGGCATGCAGTTAGAATGCCTCCTTGATGCCCCCCACAATGGTGTGTACTAGGCACTTCCCAATACAAGAAGACCTGGAGCAGGGCCAGCACTTGTGGAAGGATCACTGGCCAGGCATTTCACAAAAGGAGCTAAGGAGTGTTGCTGAGGAAAGAGAAACCTGGACCATCCTGATTATCACAAGATGAGATGAAGTTAAGTGATTTCTAACTCTTCAATTTATTGAAGCTGATGATAGACAGAGAAAGTACTGGAACTGAAAGGAGTCATCCAATCACTTATTTAAAATCAAGGCCTAAATTCTTTGTGAAATACATGAGATTGACTCTGCTTGTGTCAAGAACTTCTTAGAGCTTGTTCTGACTCTTTTTATATAATTTTCAAGTTTATTAGATTAGTTGTTTTTTAATATTATTACTGTCAAGATTTCATTACAGAAAGTTCTGGTTCTATTCATTTTTCAAATTAGTACTGTTGTTATAAATGTTTTTCACTATTCTTATTGGCACTACCTTTGTCGTTGAAGGTACTGACCCCATTGCTAGCTATGATAGTGGCACACAGCTGTCAGCATCTAAACTGTGGTTCCAGAGCACTAAAAAAACTTTAAAGAAAAACAAGTAGGTCTAGTAATATGAAACCTTTGCTTTGACCGTGGACTGGGAATTGTAAGTAATATTTTGGTTGTGACAAAAAGATTCAATAGCCTTAAATTTCTCAGACCTCGGCCCATTTTACAACAACCCTTTTGTATCTTACCTAGCAACATCACTTGTCTCTATTCCTTAAACCTTTTCTATATTAATTAAAAAGAGAAAAGAACAAAGTTACTTGTGAAATTCCATATATTTTTTCTTTAGCCTTTCCACAACATTAGCACAATTCATTGATATATTTTTTTTGTTTTGACACAAGTTAGTTTTGTTAACCTACTGTTAAAACACTTCATTTGCTTCTATTTCAAGGAATTGCTTCACCTGCCCATATTTTACCAGTGTTAGCATTATCCTCATGAGACATACCAATGATCTTTCTTAAGCAAAGCTAGTTGTCACTCCATTTACTTTCAAAAGTTGTTTCTGGTGTTTCTTTCAGGGCATTGGCTATTGGATTACTGGGAGTGTGCACCATGAAATAATTCAGTCTTCGTGCAGAAGAGGAATGAAAAAGGTCAGTACAGTTACTAGATGAAGGCAGAGGTCTCTTAAAGCCAAATCAAGAAGAAAAAGTCTAAATTAGCATAAGCCACCCTAATTCAGGGTGTTCGTAAGAAATGTAATGATTTACTTCACAAGGTACAAGTGCCTAATAAACAACAGTTGTGTCAAAGTATACTAAAATTATAATGTGTGTCTCAATTTAAATTTTTTACGTCTAAATATTCTCAATTTTAATTGAAACGTATCCTTTTAAACCCTCTGTCAGAAGTCCATAGATCAATAGTAAAGGGTCAGAAAATCAAAAATAACATCAATTCGTAATGACTGACCAGTCTAAACAATATGACACATGCTTATGTTTGAAATGTGTCATTTTTGACCTTCTGGAAGTGGCTTTTACAGGGCTTTGATCAAATATCAAAAAGATGATCATATCTGTGATCCACAAACTTAAAATAGTATAAAATGATCTTCTAAATGTCTGCATTATCAATCCCCAATTTTATGAAAAGGAGTAACTTTGACCCTGCTTATCTCATAAGCGGATGAACCCCTGGGGTAAGTTGATGTGTCTTGCACAACTTCAAATCCTTGTGATCATTTTTGCTGAAGACATCTATTGGTGTACCCTTTATCAACTTCTTCTTCTTCTTCTTTCAGCTGCTCCAGTTAGGTGTTGCCACAGTGGATCATCTTCTTCCATATCTTTCTGTCCTCTGCATCTTGTTCTGTTACACCCATCACCTGCATGTCCTCTCTCACCACATCCATTAACCTTCACTTAGGCCTTCCTCTTTTCCTCTTCCCTGGCAGCTCTATCTTTACAATTCTCCTCCCAATATACTCAGCAACTCTCTTCTGCACATGTCCAAAACCAATGAAATCTCGGCTCTGTGACTTTGTCTCCCAACCATCCAACCTGAGCTGACCCTCTAATGTACTCATTTCTAATCCTATCCATCCTTATCACACCCAATGCAAATCTTAGCATCTTTATCATAAGGATGTAATTTCCTAAACAAAATATGTCCCAAAACCTAAAAAGGTAGATTTTTCAGGTTTTAGAGGCCCCAGAATAGGAGGTGAGCCCCAAATAGTTCACTGTCTTGTGTAACTAGACATTAAGACAAGTGGAACAGTATATCACATTGTAGGTGGGTTTCTTGTACAAGGGAGTCAGGAGGCTCAAGTCAAAATTTAAATTATTTATTATTATTTATTATTTATTTATTTTAAAATTGAAGTGATTTCATAGAATTCAAAAGTATTTCTTTTGAACACAATATACTGTACAAAGTGTGCGTCGACTCATCAAAGTACTAAGAAATCAACAACCAAGCCAATATAATCTACTGTAGACAAGCTTGAATGCAATAAACAAGGCAAGCTAAGCCAACCTCTCTAAAAGACACTATGTCAGACAATCGAATTTTTCTCAAACTAGAAAGTTTCTCCCTTTGAAGCACATTTCAGACAATGATGGAGCACACGACATAGTAAGTAGTAAATAAGATGGTCATCAGGATGTCACATATATAAGGTCACACCCCCAACCAGCCAAAATCCAACATGCAAAACAGCAAAAACAAACAAAAATAAAATTAAAATGACAGTGAGATTGGATTACCAACTGAATTCATATATGCTTCTATGGCACCAAAAGTGGCACTTCACATACATACATCATAATTCAATAAAGGACTCATTTACCTTCAGAATTCAGTTCAGACACTCCATCCTAAAGTAGCTGCTGTAAAATAATGAAGATTAAAAAAACTCATAGGTGCTGCAAACATGTTTTGTGACTGTTTCTAATAGCAACAGCCATGGTGTTGCTGGCAATGACAAACGATGCTGATCACATGATTTGACGTGACATCATCACGCCAAGACTACAAACAGCACCTATAAAAGTATTCACATCCTTGGAAGTGTTCACATTGTATTATTATGCAACATTGAATCGGAGTGGATTTAACTTGGCTTTTCTGACAGTGATCAACAGAAAAAGACTCTTTAATGCCAACGTGGAAACATCTCTCCAATTTGCTTTAAATAAATAAAAAATATAAAACAGAAAATAATACGCTTTCAGCCTCTTCAAGTCAGTATTTAGTTGATGCTCCTTTGGCAGCCATGACAGCCTTGAGTCTTTGTGCACAGGTCTCTATCAACTTTGAACATCTTGACACTGCCATTTACCCACAAGGGAGTGAATACTTTTTATAGGCTCGTTAAGATGGCGGCTTGCAGCATTAGACATTCAGGCCTTTGGATAAAAAACAAACAAATATTCTTCAGAGATGGTATTTAGTAAAGGGGTACTACCTATAGTTAGGACTTTGTGGTTTTTCTTTTTCTGTAATCTTGAGCTTTGCTTTTTGTTACAGTTATTGGCACTGAACATTTGCCAGTCTCTCTCTATAGCCTCCGAGTGTCCTGGCATGATTTAAAAATGTCAGGATGCCAAGAACAATTCAAAAGCCCAAAAGGGTGAAAATACAAAGCAAGGGTCATTACCAAAAAGACCAGTAATCTTGCAATATTCGAATACAAACTTGATGTCTAAAATAAGGGGAACAGAAAATTTTAAACGTTCCAAATGTTTTCAATTATCCACAAATCTGGAGACCATCATGAGAGTGCCATTGTTTTGCTTCTCACATCACAAGTTGCAACTTCTAGTTCTCATTGATGAGAAACAGCGGATCACTGAAAACAACAAAAGCCTTCTAATGGTGGCACCCATGAAATAAAATACTAGTGCAGAAACAATAGCAAAGATTCAAAACAAAGAGAACATTAAAGTTCAAAACAGGAATACAGAAACTGTAAAACCATAACATTGAATTGTCTCCTACCTACTTGATAATTTAGTTCCTATAAACTTACCTTGTCTACAGTTTTTTTGTCCTTGGGGCACACAACTATTTCACTTTGACCACAATAATATGGTAACGCTGATGCATCATCTTAAATTATTTTTACAAAATATTAAACTTTCATGATGGTAGTCAGTTACCAAAAACAAATTATTTAGTCTTTGCGTCTCAAATGCTCCATCTGAAATTGCTTTCAGAACTCAGTTTCCCTTACATGTCACTATGTTCTAGCTCAATAAATATACTGACAACTAACTATATAATGGTATAATGATCCACCTACAAAGCAAGTAGATCTGAAGACCCTGGAAAATGTCCCAGAGCAAATCAGCAGGAAGCAGAGAGCACCATTCCCAGTGGCTGACTCAGTAGCCCCCAGAGTCAGACGCTGCTATTTTCAGTCTCACTACTTGTACCCTGTGCAACAAGCCAATTCTCCAAAGGTATTCAAACGTGCAAGGTTTTACCAGACAGCTTAGAGCCTTTAAACTCTTAGCCGCTCTTATCATGTTTGCAGATAGCCCTGATGCAGCTTATCCATTAACACCTCTGTGCAGGCCTGGAGCAAATACAAGTGTCTCTTCAGTTTCTGGAGACAGGACACATGACAGATGGGTTACTTCTGCTTTACACTTCAGAAAGGACGACATCCTGTTCTTAATTGGATACTCGATCATCTCAATTACACTGCCCAGTTGAGACCAAAATGAGCACTGGATTGTATGATCCATCTGTAAGCTTGCATGTTTGTGCAGCAGAGTAAGATAAGAAATAAAGTGAGAGCTGATGTCCTCCACAAAATACACGCATATTGTGATGGAAAGAAAAATATAGTGTTGGGGTGGTCAACCTTACAATTCCTCCAACTAAATAGCCCTTGAACAAGAATCTGTACTCAGACCTGTGAAGCCAGATGTGGCCCTCATACTAAGAGTGGACAATTCAAGTGTAAAAAAAAAAATAAATCAGAATCAGAGGAAAGAAATGCACAAGAAGAACAAATAAGATAACAGTGACTATCTGGAAAACACACAGCAAATAAACTTCAGAAAGATGGCGTCTAGCAGTTAAAGAAAAAAGCTGACACATTTCATGCTGTAGATCAGCCCCTTTTAAACAGTTTTTGCTGCAGCGTCACACACAACAACAACGCATTGTGCACAGTCGCAAAAGCAGTGCATCAGCACGCATACTGTGAGAAATAAAAATAAAAGTTAAAAAGGCACCCAACAAATGTCACCAGCTGTGAAACCTCACAAACGTCTTCACTTTCGTTAGTATGTATTGTATTTCTTTATGTTCTGCGACACTGCTCTCTGTGAAAGGCCCTGTATAAAATAAAGAATTCACTGATAACTGTTTTCCTTCACAGATTAAACTTCTCAGGTCTTAAGCCTGTCTCATGCAGGACACGTTTAATAAAGTAGGTTATATTAGCAAAAGGTTTTGGTCTTTTTTAACGTCTTAGTTCTTTTGGAGTTGAATAAAATCAGTCATCAACTGATGTCCAGGCCTAATCTGGAAAGGTTGAGGGACAAGAAATGAAAACTAGATGAGCAAAAACCTCTAGAGGTATTTCAGGCTCTCCTCGCTGCTCCATGTCTACAAGCTTCTTTCAACATTCTGGCAAAGGCGAGTTTGTCATCTTAACCTGGAGTCTTGCCGACCGTGGCTTCTCTGGCTAAACCTCCACAGTCAACATCAGATTTAATAAGACACAAACAGTCTTCCCAGATACAGTACATACTTCTTAAACTGTTACTTTACTTTCAGTCTTTGTCAGCCACAAATGTATCTTTTGTTTTCATGTTGATTTCTATTAGGTTTATCGTTAACTGCAGGTTGTATTTTGAATGTGCGATAATTATATTGCTGGGATATAATGGTATCCTGTCCAGCCAGGGATGGTTCTCATAAGTTATGAGCAAATTGGCAGAACTTAATTTTGCATGCAGTTTCATGAAATTTCCCTGAACTGTGAAACACAAAACTCACTAAAACAAGATTTTGTGTGTTTTTCAAGTTGTTTTGGCATCGAGAATAAGAAATATTGCTACCTAAGGCATAATTTGCATCCAAAAACTCTCCAGCACCACCTTGAAATTTCATTGCTCCTTCCAAGCAACTCCACAAAATATAATTGCGGTGGCTGCTTGCACAATCAGTTGCACTATTCATTTAGGGGCAGGTACACCATGGTTAACACCACCTAGGCTCACTTTCCCCACCAATGGAAGCCGATCGCTGGTGGCCACATACCCAGGCCAATGCATTTTAGCTGCATTGAAGTGGCTGAAGGTGTTTGCTCTCCAGCCCTACCCTTTTCTCCATGCTGTGTGACATAATTAACTGTTCCATGCTTTTGCACTTGGAGAAGAAGGCTGCAAGTGAGATGAAAATATATGTGCTAATGGCACAGGTTTTGCTTTTAGTGAAACTTTTTTTTTACGAACTGAAATGTTGCTGGGATAGGCTCTGAACCCTGTGACCCCTTACTGCATTAAGTGAATAATGGGTGAATGAATGATAATTGAACTATCAAGAACTTTTACAACTGCTAAATCTGCTTTGTTAATTATTATGGTCACCATTGTCAGCGGTGATATTACTTGTGGGTAAGTGGGCTCCAATGCCTCAGATCTCCCAGACTAATAAATTAAAATGAAAGCCTGCTAACCAACTGTGTGGCGTTTGCCTGTTCTCCTCATGGGCATATGCCTGTTACCTTCAGCTCCTCTCTCAACCTCTCATCTGCATATTAAGTGAATCAGCAACTCTAAATTGGTCAAGTGAGGGTGTGTTGGAATGACCTTACACACCATCTAGGAGGTAAGTGAATGAAATGGGTTTGGAAATGGGTGTCCAGCAGAACAAGATGGCATTATGAGTGGTAAGGGATAAAACAGCATTTAACTGCATGTAACGCAGAAGAAGAACAAACAGACAGGTGGACAGAAAGGCAGACAGCCAAAGAGACATGCTGAGTGGTGCACAGACAAACAGAGGGACTGCATGAGTTGTGGATAGAGAATAAGAAGGACTGATGGGCAAACAAAGGAGAAAAGACAGACATTTCCAAAGACAACAGTGTGGACTAGAAGATACGTGCATAGACAGAGAGACCTGGAGAACGGAGTACAGGCCAGCAGGGGTGGGCAGAGTTGTGAGTGGATAGGAAGGAGATGGACAGGTTCGCTGACCAATAGAAAGACAGGACAGCTCAATACAGGTTTCATATGTTGTTTCATATTGTGTTATTCATAGAATATAGCATAAAAGGTGCTTTGCACATTGAATTAAAACAAATTTGAAAATAAGTAGAAAATGCAAGAGCTTCTAATTATTTGTGGAAGTACAGACTGATAGAAAAAGAGACATGTGCAATGATGCACAGAGAAACAGATTGATGAACAATTAGGGATATCAAAAGATGGAAAGACATAGAATATGTAAGCTGATCAGGCAAGAGAACAAGAAGAACTGATCAACAGACAAAGCTCAAGACAGGAGGGCAGACAAATGGATGGATGGACAGACGGATTGATGGTTAGGAAGAGGCAAAGCAATGTGCAGACAGGTATACAGACAAGCAGTGAGAGACGGTACACATATAGAGAAACAGAAAGTTCACATTTTTCCATTTTTTTCTAACAGGAAAATAGGCAAGCTGACAGACAATGTGACAACTTAATGGACATCTACATTTGTGAATGGACTTACAGATAGACACAGTCAAACTTAAAAATGGTACAAAGGAGAGAAAGGTGGACAGCTGCAAAGGTGATTGGATGGGTAAGTATACAGGTGCATACACAAATGACAAACACAGAGAAAAGCAGTCAGGTGTACAAGCAGACACCAGAGTTGGAAGAGTTGGAAGTTAACTGGCAGGTAAAAGAAACATTAAGGCAGGTACCCAGGTTCAAAAATGGCAGACAAACAGAAAGACAATCTGACAAGCAGGACAAGTAGACAGAGAGAAAGACAAAGAGATATACAGACAAGAGAACAGATAAGTAGAGACAAATGACAGGGGGATCGAGGATCAAGAAGGTGGATAGACAAACAGCCAGACATACAAAGTGAAGGACAGACACTCAGGCACACTGACAGGTGGAATGGGGAACATCTTGAGGGCTGAGATTTCTGTCATCCATTTTCAGGTCCTGCCCAGGGAAGAACTGATAGGAAAGTGACATGATAGCAGGGCATAAATAGGTTAAAATATGAGCAAGGACCACCTTTAAAAAGACTGAAAGAAAGAACCCATTCCAGTCCAATGTTCTTCATTGATGCCTTCAGACAGCAGTACTCCGGGCTTGCCAAACTGTCTGCTAGAAATGGCGTGAGAGAGGAGTGAGAGGCCATGAGCACCAGTGCTGCATTTTTGCACATTTCAGTACGACAGATTTGAGTAACATGTCATTAACATTCATGCTGATTCATCCACCAGAAGAACAGGAGCTAGGAGGCAAACAGTGTCTTATAAGCAGCCAGCCTCAGTAGAAAATGGAGCTTTTGTGATCTGGTCAGTTCTGCACAGGTCTGTGAAGAGAAGATCAGTCATCTCCAGCCTCAGCAATTTGCCAATGGAGTTTCACATGTTTGTATACACTTGTACAATGGAGCTGTTTCTACATAATTATGAGTTATATATACAGAGCGCTTGTCTGTTCCCTGAAGACATGTCAAGTTATGTAATTAAATCCTAAAGGAGAGTAGAAGCGAGACAGACTTGGCTGTGCAATGCTCTTTTTTTCATTATAGTCATTATAAATTCTAGCAGTGTGTGGGCTCAGAAAAACATTTCTGCTTCTTACTCTGCTGTATTATTACTTTTTTTCATTTTTTCTGTCTTTTTATTAAAATCAGTGCACTTCTCAATTAACAGCCTTGGTGCATGTGACTCCAAAACATCGCTAAGGATCCTCTGGACAGGGGTGAAGCTTCATGTCCATTGCATGGCCGTCCCAGGTTCTGCTAGCCTCTAGTACTTCAGTTTGCACAGGCATAGCACCTTGGTACAGACCTTGCCTCTTATCGTCAATGGCTGTTGGAGATCATATGGCTCAGACTACTGAAGAAAATACTGTAAACGATGGAAGGATGACTAGAGTCTTAAAGAATAGTTGGTGTGCCCACTGGGACACCCTGTTAAATGTGATATGTGTCCAAAACACAGGACAAAAACAAGTGCTCGGGGGCACATCAAAGGAAGCTACTCAACTGCTTTCTTAGCCATCTTCTTTATAAACAGCTGCTTTAAACAGGGTAGTCACATGGGGCTCACACATACAGAGGTTTCCCCTTGAAGTGTGACTATATCTCCTCTGCAGTGTCCTGGCTTTATAGTGTCTTAACCAGAAGGGGACTCTGGGGTTTTCAGGTTGTCCATCCATTAGGCATATCTCCAGCACTGTAGGGAGAGGAAGAGATGATACAGTTAGCAACTGTGTTGCCTCTCACCCTGGGATGGTACCGCACAACATAGCAAAGTCAGGAAGGGTGATCCTAAGATACCCATGCATGACAATATGTTGGCACCATGGTTAACGCTATGTGTCACAAGTGAATCCTTAACTGATCTCCACTTAGCTGTGTCCATTTCTAATCACTCCATTTTTCTCTTTAGTTCTTATCGTGCATTAGTGTTTTTTTGATGTTTTTAAAACTATAGCCATCTGTCACATACTATAAAAGGACTTGAGCTTTGTTGCCTATACTATAACTCATTTCATGGATTCCTCTCCCATGCTTCACTTCTTCAGTTCAAAGGAGGCTTTTGAGTAATTAGCCCGCCATACTTCATCTGATACTAAACTTAATTTTGACTCAAAACACTCTCTGATATTTGACTCAGTCTATCTCACAATTCCAGTAATCCTGAAGTATGTTATCAAGACCAGAGGCCAAGCTTCAGATAGACGAGGTCACATTGTAGACTGGTCTTACTGGGGTAGGAAAATATGAGAGTAGCTCAGATAGTATGTGCAATGTATTTATAAAAATCAATACACATAGAATACTGTTTAGTTTTGTATCCTTTTCCAACCTAGTCTCCTGGGTCACTAACACATGCCAGTTAGCCAGAGTACAGGCACATTCAGCACTGTCAGCAACAGCGTATTTGAATGAGCAACCTGATTGTTCTTCATCAGTGACACTCACTCAGCCATTTCTGAATTTTTCAACATGTTCATAGACACTTTGTCTGGGTAAAACATTTCCTTATTTTGGAGTAAGTCAATGATGGGTTGGTACTCTTGATACACCATTAGCCCACAAAAAATAGTATCAGCACACTGATATTCTTTGCCTTATCTGCAGAGTGGATAGGCCTTATTGCCAGTGGTACCAGCCCTGTCCGCTGCTTCCGAGAGTACATATGGTAAAAGTTAAGGCAGTGCTGAAGATGCTTTTTGAATTATTTTCATATTTATTGGTGAACCAGCATCCTTTAGCCACATAACATACTTCACCCAGGTTAAGAACAACAGTAAAAACAAGAAGAAGAATCAATTTGTGAGAAAACCACCTTCTCCTTAACATGGCTATTCTAAGTGATGGAGTGATAAACAACACTGGTGCCCAATAGTTTCCTTACTCCTCTAATCCATCCATCCATTTTCCAACCCGCCGAATCCAAATACAGGGTCACGGGGGTCTGCTGGAGCCAATCCCAGCCAACACAGGGCACAAGGCAGGAATCAATCCTGTGTTGGCAGGGTGCCAACCCACCGCAGGACACACACAAACACACCCACACACCAAGCACACACTAGGGCCAATTTAGTAACGCCAATCCACTTAACCTGCATGTCTTTGGATTGTGGGAGGAAACCGAAGCGCCCGGAGGAAACCCACGCAGACACGGGGAGAACATGCAAACTCCACGCAGGGAGGACCCGGGAAGCGAACCGGGGTCTCCTAACTGCGAGGCAGCAGCGCTACCACTGCACCACCGTGCCGCCCTACTCCTCTAATACTGGCTTACTTTTTTTGATATACTGAATTATTGCATATATACACATGCATATGTACTGAACCCAGGGTTCCAAGTGATCTACTGTATTTATTAGTGGATGCCAAGGAGGATGCTTTCCATACTTATTTATCTGCATGGATTTGTCACCAATTTCAGTTTGCACCCAAAACGCATATCTATTAGATTAATTGGTGACCTCCCAGAATTTTCAGACTTGCTGCCTAACAGCCTCAGAGACCTGGGTTCCTATCCGTGACTGGTGGTTACAATCTGTGTTGGATCTCATGCAGTTTTTGTTGGTTCTCTGGAAGCATTTGTGCTTTCCTCCCATATCTGAAGATTTCATTCAATTTGGAAGTTCAAAAATGGCCTGGAGCAAATACATGAACAAGTGCACCTTTTGACACCTTGTGTATCATTCTGGTTTGGCTCTTACACACTGCTTGATGGTCCTAGGTTGGTTGTCAGTTCCCCCCCATGATGCCGAGTTAAATTAGAATGTTGTAATAATGAGTGAGACCGTTGATCTGAACTGACCATCCCAGCTCCAGTCTCAGATTTATCTTTAAGTCTGCAGGTTCATACAGTGAAAGTGTAGCTATATTCAAAAAAACAGAAAGTACCGCTATGGAAGCTGAAGTTGAAAAGGAAAGATCAAATTGCTCATATTTATCAGATAATTTAGCCATTTTTTCATAAATTAACAGGCCGTAGATATTTTGCTGAGGGAAAACATTTCCTTATTTTGCTGAATGTCCATACACCTTTAGCTCACAAAAAGCTCACACTGCTCTTCTTTGTTGTATTTAGAGATGGAAAGGCCATGTTATCAATGACAGTTAAACAGTTCACAGTGCGTGACTTAGTGACCACTACCATTTAAGGATTACGTTTATTACTGACATTTTAAAATTTTCCTTTCCATCCATCCATTTCCTTGAACACACGTAAATCCCTAATGTTGCCTGAGGTTGCTTTTCTTCATCACTGCCATTGCAACTTACATTAAAATGGGATACTCCTTATTATTATTCCTTTGTTAAAAGTTAACAGTTACACCACCACTGCTAGGACCAACAGCCAGTGTTCCACCCTCAGCCCTGTGAGATGAAACAAATACATTCAGGAGATTTAGAATTCACAGCAGTGCTGAGGCTAAACAATGTCCTTTTTGCCATTACTGCACCCAGTGCAGAAATCACAATGCTGCTATGAATGTGTCACCCTCTGCAGATTCTAATCTAAGTGATCTACAGCAGCACAGATCAAACTGGCAATGCATGTTCACAAACAAGTGATTTGAGAGGTCAAGGTCAGGATGGTGACAACTATCTGAGTTGAACACCATCTCTGTGTTTTCTACAAAGCAGAGAGGAAAGCCAGTCCAGCAGTCAGCATTTATTCACATGGTGCCTGGTAGTAAGAGAGTCACCTTAAAGTGGAATATCGGTGGCAAGGCTGTTAATTCAACCTAAAACACATATAAAGAGAGACCATCAGTAGTCATGGAGCCAAAATTGGTGGTCCATGGAAATCTCTAATTGAATAAGTAGGGACTGATTTGCAGAAGTCTCAAAGAAATATGGGTGAAGTCCAAATCAGAACCTGCCACTTGTGAATGAACCCAAAAAAGGTGCTGAGTAATCAAGCGCACAAACACCTTAAAAGGGAATGCAACCCATAGTTGGTGGCTCCCACCCTGCATACAACAGATAGATAATTCTCCCTCTGGAATAAGCAGGTCTGGCGTAGACACTCAAAACCCGAGAGACTACTCCAGTGGTCCTCCCAAGATGTAAGGGACCTTGAACAACAGAAATAGTCATACAGTATACATATACTAGGAAGTTCCATTATTGCACCCACCACTATGTGTTTTGGGATGGTTTTTAAACCAGAAAACAGAGATACATGCAATTACTGGGCAAAATAAGGGAGAAGGTCTAGCTCTTTAGTCGTTTGTTAGTTTTACAGTCACTCTGAACACCATGCCAGTCCATCACAGGGCTCACGCACAAGCACACTCACTCACTCACTTACTTACTGTATATATATATTTAGTGTCACCAGTTAAGTTAAAAGGAAGGCCTCTGGGGTAACCCGAATGTTTGGGGAAAGTTCTCTCAGACATCATAAATGCATGTAAACTCTACATAGGCTGCAGCCAGATGAGAAATTAACCCAGGGCACTAGAGCTAACCATTGTGCCTCCATTCTTCACATTGTTATATTGTTTCTCCACAAAATGTACTTTTTTTTACTAAGCAAAGTTGGCATGGGATCCTGAATAGGAGCAGCTCCTAGGATGTTAAATACACTTATTGAATGTCAGCTGTCTGCTTCTTTTCTAGGACTTAAAATGGCACAAAGAAAATATAAGTAGGAGAGAAAAGCATATTGTTTGCAATGATGACTGCACAGGTAGTTGGGGACCCTTTGTTGTGGAGACAGGTAGGCAGGCTAGAGGGAGATGCCAGGTTTGTGGTCACTGTTCAGGTTACATATGTCATCTCTGGAGACACAAGCACCATGACCCATCATATCTTCTTTAATTTAGACCCCAGAGACTTCAGGCAAATGTTACAAGAAAAGTACAATTAAATCAGCCATGTTTAATAATGATCCTGTTTATCTTGTCCACCTTGGGTAAGTGATGGACTGTAGGATAACTATTTTCTTGCAGCTTCATAAAAGTGTGTCCTCATTTTCCACAGCAGATAGCATGGAGGACACCACCATTGCCAGGCCGGCACTCTGCAGGATAACATTTCTTTAATGGCACCACCATCATGTGAGTGAAGAACTGATTGAGCTGGCTGGATAGCTAAGATATACTGGAATTTGATTTTTCAACACCTAATAAGGACAGCATGCTGCCAGTGGTTTATCTTCTCCCAATATGCATTGCTCTTATCATCCATCCATTATAGAACTCACTCATTTTGGACAAATTCAAATGAACCACTCAGCTGCATATCTCTGAGATTGAAACAGGGATACCACAGAAGAACACAGAGAGGTACTCTTTACAGTGACTGGGCTGACCCTTAAACCTGTAACTCTGGAGCTATAAAGCAGATGCACTCACCAATGCAGCACCATGCTCATGTCATTTTATATTTTTTTACTTTATTTTATCTGATTATCTTGGTGGTGCTACGCTTCTTACAGTAACTAGTAGCCAGCAGTCTGTGAAAAACACTTGATTAAAAATAAGTTACATTGAAATTAATTCAATAATTAGTGAATGGCATGGTGCTGCAATTGTTAGCCCTACCACTTTGGTTAGAACAGCATGCCCAGTTGTTTTCTATGTTGAGCCTCTATGTTCTCCCTGTGTGCTTGTGGGATTTTCCTTCAGGTAGTCCTGTTTTTCTCCCACATATCTAATGATATATATGTTAGGTTACTTGCTGATTCCAAATGGGTCTGAATGAGTGATCCTGCTATTTACTGAGGATGTCTCCAGGATTAGTTACTGCCTTGTGCCAATTGTTGGTAGAACAGGCTGAGGCATCCTTGTAACCCTGTTTTAGGTCTGAAAATGGACTGTGACATTATGTTAAATAATTAGCCATTTGTCATAAACTGAATTTAGCCCAGAACTAATTTTTACAAAATGTAAAGATGATAAGAATGTTTGCTTCCATTGTCATATACAGATAGAGAAATGTGAGGCCACTTTAAGGAAACAGTTCAGCTGCAGACACATAAGTGCTTTTCATGCAATAAAACTGAAGCACCCTGTGTGACAGCCCTGCTCAACACAGGGAGTAAACGCAATCCTCTTCACATAAGCATCTCAAACAGAATTACAGTACTCTACGTACCATCCGCCAAGGAATACAATGGAGAGCATTGAAGATCCGTACAGATAGAATGGTGAAAACAGGTTGTGCAGGTGAGGCCACGCTGAGCAGAAGATGTGATAAGGGCAAAGACTGCCTAGGGTGAAACACTAAGACAGAATAGTTAAAGCTGATGAAATATTAATGAGCAAATAAGGATGAACCAGTAGAACGTGACAGAGGTAGGTGCACTGAATGCTAAGGCGACCAAAGACTCCTCATAGACCTTTAGGAGCAGACATCATCAAGCCCCCCAGGGCATCGAGACATCTGACCTGGCTTACACTTGAGCAAATTTGTGCAAAGAACAGAGAGGGGTGACATCAACACCTGGGAGGGGTTAGGATTGAGAGTGTAGTAGTAATGGGGGTCCTGAAAGGAACAGGTTGTTAGGGCCACCATGAAAGAAACAGTGCAGTGCTGTTAAAAGAATTTAAAGACAGAGGAGCATTTAAACTATGCATAAACTGCTTTGAATTCTTTTTTTTTTTCTATATTTTTGTAAATGTATTTTTTAGCTGTTTTTAGGACTGTCCCAGAATTTTAAAAAAGGATTTAATGAATAGCTTTTACTATAATTATTTTCGCTCTAATTATTATTCAGCCACTGTAAAACAAGTTAGAAATTTTACACATGGCATAACCTTTGTCTGCATTCAGGACTTAGTTAACTGTTTTCAAATTTTGAAAAGTCTTTTACTTTTTTTTTTTCAAAACCAAAGACATAAATACATACCACATAATTAACTTTTCTCTAGGTAAATTGGAAACTAAGTAAACAAAGTAAATTATTTAATAGTTACGATGACACAGAATACTTCTCTGTTTTAAGATTAACTAATGAACTACATGGACCTATGGTCCTAATTAAATAAAATGCCACAAAAGACTAGATATACAGTAAACAAACTTAAACTTTCTCATTGTTTACAAACATACAGTGGTGTGAAAAACTATTTGCCCCCTTCCTGATTTCTTATTCTTTTGCATGTTTGTCACACAAAATGTTTCTGATCATCAAACACATTTAACCATTAGTCAAATATAACACAAGTAAACACAAAATGCAGTTTTTAAATGATGGTTTTATTATTTAGGGAGAAAAAAAATCCAAACCTACATGGCCCTGTGTGAAAAAGTAATTGCCCCCTTGTTAAAAAAATCACCTAACTGTGGTGTATCACACCTGAGTTCAATTTCCGTAGCCACCCCCAGGCCTGATTACTGCCACACCTGTTTCAATCAAGAAATCACTTAAATAGGAGCTGCCTGACACAGAGAAGTAGACCAAAAGCACCTCAAAAGCTAGACATCATGCCAAGATCCAAAGAAAATGAGAACAGAAGTAATTGAGATCTATCAGTCTGGTAAAGGTTATAAAGCAATTTCTAAAGCTTTGGGACTCCAGCGAACCACAGTGAGAGCCATTATACACAAATGGCAAAAACATGGAACAGTGGTGAACCTTCCCAGGAGTGGCTGGCCGACCAAAATTACCCCAAGAGCGCAGAGACGACTCATCCGAGAGGTCACAAAAGACCCCAGGACAACGTCTAAAGAACTGCAGGCCTCACTTGCCTCAATTAAGGTCAGTGTTCACGACTCCACCATAAGAAAGAGACTGGGCAAAAACAGCCCGCGTGGCAGATTTCCAAGACGCAAACCACTTAAGCAAAAAGAACATTAGGGCTTGTCTCAATTTTCCTAAGAAACATCTCAATGATTGCCAAGACTTTTGGGAAAATACCTTGTGGACTGATGAGACAAAAGTTGAACTTTTTGGAAGGCAAATGTCCCGTTACATCTGGCGTAAAAGGAACACAGCATTTCTGAAAAAGAACATCATACCAACAGTAAAATATGGTGGTGGTAGTGTGATGGTCTGGGGTTGTTTTGCTGCTTCAGGACCTGGAAGGCTTGCTGTGATAGATGGAACCATGAATTCTACTGTCTACCACAAAATCCTGAAGGAGAATGTCCGGCCATCTGTTCGTCAACTCAAGCTGAAGCGATCTTGGGTGCTGCAACAGGACAATGACCCAAAACACACCAGCAAATCCACCTCTGAATGGCTGAAGAAAAACAAAATGAAGACTTTGGAGTGGCCTAGTCAAAGTCCTGACCTGAATCCAATTGAGATGCTATGGCATGACCTTAAAAAGGCGGTTCATGCTAGAAAACCCTCAAATAAAGATGAATTACAACAATTCTGCAAAGATGAGTGGGCCAAAATTCCTCCAGAGCGCTTTAAAAGACTCATTGCAAGTTATGGCAAACGCTTGATTGCGTTATTGCTGCTAAGGGTGGCCCAACCAGTTATTAGGTTCAGGGGGCAATTACTTTTTCACACAGGGCCATGTAGGTTTGGATTTTTTCTCCTAAATAATAAAACCATCATTTAAAAACTGCATTTTGTGTTTACTTGTGTTATATTTGACTAATGGTTAAATGTGTTTGATGATCAGAAACATTTTGTGTGACAAACATGCAAAAGAATAAGAAATCAGGAAGGGGGCAAATAGTTTTTCACACCACTGTAAGATCTCACGCTTCATTGTGAATTCTGTGTATGTATCGTGTTCTGCAGGATTATCAATAGATGGACTCACAGGAACCATACTTTAATTACAATAAACTTTTCTGCCCACCAGATTACCACTACCTAAAAGTTTTTGAATTTCTGTAAGATATCTGGTCATATGCTTCTGATTAAGGCCACGATCAAGGGTCTAGCACCATTACTTCACAAGTAATCATGTGACAGAAGGAAAAACATTAACATTTCTATCTACTCTACATACATACTATATTATATATAGATATTATATATAAATATATATATATTTATTTATATATATACTAGAAAAATACCCGTGCGCAGCAGAGAAGTAGTGTGTTAAAGAAGTAATGAAAAAGAAAATGAAACATTTTAATAATAACGTAACATGATTGACAATGTAATTGTTTTGTCATTGTCATGAGTGTTGCTGGCATATATATAAATTATATATATATATACTAGCAAAATACCCGCGCTTCGCAGCGGCGAAGTACTGCCTTAAAATTTTTATTAAGAAGAAAATTAAACCTTTTTAAACTGAGGGAAAATATACCAATAATTATTTGTTAAGGATCTCTTTGTATACCACATTGTGAGTTTGGCCCTCCGGTTGTAATATGACCAAGATGTGCGCTGAGCTTACTCTTGAGCATGCAACGTACAGTTGGCCATGTGAACAGTAATCTTGTTTCAAATCTCATAGCTTGAATTGCTGCTGTCATAATCGGTTTGAGTTTCATGGTTTGTTTCATTTACGACAGTATTTGTAGGACTTGTGTTGAAGTGACATTTGGCATCTGTCAAGCGTTTTAAGCACACAACCAGTTTCATCGATAACTTCACATCCAGCTTTTGAGAGTTTAAACATTCATAAACATCAAAGTGTCCACTACTGAAATCGTCACCTGTGAATCTAAGATGTTTAAGAGGCATTGGCAGTTGTCGAAAAGTGTAAAATATTTGGCCATTCCGGTACACTTGAAAGCAACAACCGAACAATTCAGCGGCAGCCATCAACTCACACGCAGATCCATAAGTGAAGGGCTTAAGCATTTCACTCTTATAGTGCTCCTGTGCAGTATAATTATCTCCTGTACCGTCATCAGTCCACACCTTGAACCTGTCCCAGTCATTCAGTACATAAGACACAATGTTCCTCCGGATATCAAGAGTGAGCCTTATATGGCCGTGCAATATGTAACAAAGAGAATGGAAAAGATAGGTGCCATCTCCGGACATGGAAACCACTCGGTAAGTGACAGTTCTTTGATCGATGGTGATCACCTCGATAGACATGTTAATGGGGGTACGGTTGGAATGATAAAGGAAATGGGTATCTGAACAATGTAAAGTAAGTCTAAAATACCTACACAATAACTATAATCGTAATAAATGAACAATAAAACAGAGGAGAAGCCGTGGATTAAATAAAAAGGCTGTAGTTATCAGCAGGGAGACGTGAATCCCGTGGCGAAGCAAGGAAAGGAATGTAGAGACTGGAGCAACGGATGGCCTTATATAGGCAGGCAGCCAACAACGTGGGAGGCATTGGGATGGGGACCCAACGCCGCCTGACACGGTGACTGAGCTGCAGGCTATGGACGTATATATGTACGTAAGTAGGATTCAGTTAGCGTTGGGAACCTGCGTACCAAATTTCTTGGAAGATGGGCCCATAAGTAACAAAGACCGTTGAAAAGTTCAATATGGCAGCCGACAGTGGCATCATACCACCGAAATAAGTACCAAATTTCAGCCTTCTACCTACACGGGAAGTTGGAGAATTAGTGACGTTGGAAAGTTTAATATGGCGGCTGACAGTGGCATCATACCAGCGAAATAAGTATGTACATTGGTTTCAGTTAGCGCAGGGAAGCCGCCTACCAAATTTCGTGAAGATGGGGCCATGAATAAGAAAGTTCAACATGGCGGACGCTGTTGACCGTTATGACCGCTAGGCGTAGAATTTCGAAATGAAACCTGCTTAACTTTTGTAAGTAAGCTGTAAGGAATAAGCCTGCCAAATTTCAGCCTTCTACCTACACGGGAAGTTGGAGAATTAGTGATGTTTGGAAAATTCAATATGGCAGCCAACAGTGGCGTCATACCACCGAAATAAGTACGTACATCGGTTTTGGTTAGCGCAGGGAAGCCACCTACCAAATTTCGTGAAGATGGGGTCAGCCTTCTACCTACATGGGAAGTTGGAAAATTAGTGACGTTGGAAAGTTTAATATGGCGGCCGACAGTGGCGTCATACCATCGAAATAAGAAAGTTCAACATGGCGGATGTTGTCGACCGTTATGACCATTACGTGTAGAATTTCGAAATGAAACCTGCTTAACAGTGAGGGCTTTGCCTTTTATTAGTATAGATATATATATATATATATATAAATATATATAGGCTTCGCCTCTAGCGCTGACTTCCACTTCCGAGGTTCGATTCCCGAGAGGGGGTGCAGTGAGTGTGTACACCTGATGAGCCCAGAATTAGGGCGAAACACGTGTTGCGTACTCTTTGCATTATTTGACAGTAAAAACTATTTCAACGATTCTATGATCTGCTTCTCGCAACTGAAAGAGGGCACCGTGGCGGACGTTAGCCGACTTGCAGACCAACCACAAGCGTTTCCTGGTAGGTAACCACCCATACAATTGTGATTCAGACTACGAATGTCATGAATATATATATATATATTGTGGAGGACTGCCGACTTCCCATGCCAGTCCCCACCCCCAGCCCGCAGGAGGAGCTCTCCCGACAGCAGGATCGTGTCCCGAGGTCCAGCAGGGCCTTATGGACTTTGTAGTGTTTATACACAGCCCAGTTGGATACCTTGGGGACCACCAGGAGTCGCTGTGGGGGTGCTTATGGGCTCTGTGATTCTGTATGACCTGGGAGTACGTCACGGTCACGTGATGGGAAGAAATGTCGTGCTCCCGGGTTGAAGTGGTGGATTGATTGCCCTGACCCAGAAGAAATAAGGAACTGTGGACTGCTGGGACAGGAACACCTCCGGGTCAGGGGCTATAAAAGGACGATGCCTCAGTCCAGACACTGAGCTGAGCTGGGAGGTAGAGGAGCAAGTGTCTGGGTGAGGAGGAGTGTTTATTGTGTTGGAGTTAGTGATTTAATAGTTTATGAGTAGTGTGGAAGGTGCTTTGTGCATGGTAAAAAAGAATAAAAAGTCTTGGACTTTTACCCGGTGTCTGGAGTCATCCCTGAGGGTTCAAGGGAGCGCTAGCGCCCTATTGCCACAATATATATATATATATATATATATATATATATATATATATATATATATATATATATATATATAATCCTAAGCCTAAAAGTGCAACAAAAACATACATATATATGTTTGGTATCATTCTTTTCAGAATTTATCGAACTTTCATGTGATGTTTTTAGATTTTCAGATTCCTATTCCATTGTAAATTGTAAACTAAAAATATCAAGAACTCATGTCTAACGAGACAGGACTTTGTGCCGAAAAATGTAACTATGCCCGGGGCAGGGAATAAAACACAAGCAGTAGGGCAGCTGCTGTACAGGCTTTTAAATGTTTCAAGTGCCGCACAAGATGCAGATCACACAGCACGGCAGCAGCAGCAAGCAAAGAGGAAGTAAAAATAAAAAAAAAAAAAAACACTATTTGTTTCCCATTGTATCACTGATTAAGAGGGGGTTTTGGAGGAGCAATCACATCTCCTTTGGGTGTGTTCAGCCCATCTCTCCATAACACGAGCAGCAGAGGCACAAAGTGTCTGGCGAGCGTAGCGAGCAGGGGGAATCCCCCCTAGTTATATAATAAAACACTAAGGTATGTGTGTGTCCTGTCTCTTGCAGAAATATGATTGGTCAGCATAGCTTTGGTGTGATTAGTCAGTTTGGTTTTGATGATGCAATCAAAGGAAGAAGTGCAAGTGTTAAACATACAGGAACAGAAATAGAACAGGTGGAATGCTGAGAGTCGCCTCCAAAGATGGGATGTACTCTATAAAAGCAGACAGGAGGCAAGAAAAAGGACTAGAAAATAAATTAAAGTTTCAGAGGCAGCAAGGACACTGAGGAAATGCACTGAAGGTATGAGGTTCAGGCATTTGAGAACATCGAAGAGAGGTGTTGAAGGTACATGCAGCATAAGAGATAGCAAACATTTTTAAATGATTCTATTAACTGTCTTTGACTGGTATCAAGGCTAGTATATAGATCTTTTTCAATTGTAGCCCTGAATCTGCAAAAATGTGTACAGTGTGCTCTATTTGAGATATACCGAAAAACTGAAATTTTCAGAAACATTTTCCATGAAATCATTACTTAGGGACCCAAGCTGGCAGACAGACAGACAGACATTTAAATGGACAAACAGGTAGACAAAACAGTGACAACAGGTGCTTTGCATTCACACCTATTGTATTCTTCTTAATTATTAAACTCCCAAGATCATTAGGATAGGTTTTTTTTATTGTTTCAGGTAAACTCCAGGATCATCAGTTCAGTATATCAACATTTGCCTGTAAAGATCAGGAAACACCTCAATATTCTTACAAATACCACATAAAACAGACAGATTTTTCAGAAAATGGACCACATTACCTACTGTATCTCAGCATGGTAGAGCTGGGCCTCAAATTGAGCTGCCATTTCATGAACAACCCAGTATCCATAGGTCTCTCAGCTGGCAGATTTGTAAGGTACAGTATGTATCTTTGAACTTCCTCCTTGTGAGAAAGCCTTTGCCCAAAGTGCAACCCTTGTTGTCCAGTTTAGACTCTTAAGACAGGTGAAAAGGAGTGACACTTTGCACATCTTTATATTTTATACTCTGGAGTCAGTTTTAGGGTTTGAGTATAATTCTATCAGGGGCTCTAGGATAAGTTGCATGTCTTTGGTCACTGAGCATAGTAAAAAGACCAGACACCCATCACTACCATGTTCTACTGCATATAAAGTACCCCATGGCACCAGGAGAATTTTCTTAAGATGTACTGTAGTTTGAAGCTTTTTGTGATTACCTTCCTCAGTGGTCTTTACAAATGTCTGCACCTCTTACATTCAGTTTATATTGGGCTTTTCTTTCTCCTACCTTAATGACATGGAATCAAAACCTTCAAAGATATCAAGGTCAAAGAGATTTTAACACTTAGGGAAAGAGCTAATAAGGCTCTCCCAAAAAAACTCCAAGCTGATAGGTACCAGTGCACATGTTATCTGATTGTAGCAGGGGTGACTCGGTCATCTTGAGATTGGAGGTTGGAGACTTTTAAGGCCAATGCAGGGCTCATTTGAACAAAAAGACTGTGGAGCTATTTGATGGTGTACATAAAGTTCAAGCAAGATGTCCTTTCTATTGGAAGAGAGATGGGTAAGAAGTGAGCCACAATACCACTAGGGTACAATGTGCACTGTTTCCCTCCTTGTGTTCTGTACTTTGGTGATAAAAGTATCATTTTGTGGCAAATAAGTGTCCAGGTGGTGCTAAACGTAAAGCCGGCATCACATGACAAGATGTTTAGTCACAGAGGAAATCAAACTTGACAAATGAAGTGCTGTTTTCTTCACCTGTGGGTCTCAGATTACACAAATTTTTTCAAAGGGCAAGAAAATATATACAACTCCATGATGACTTTCCAGCACACCTTCACATTTCCAAGAGTATAAGGAGACCTCTTCTCTTTCTGAAAGGCAGTAACAAGGTACCTGATAAAGCCATTGTTTTAAGACGTAAGACAGATAAGCTTCTCCTTTATTTGCAAGGTTCACATACAGTAGCTGCATTACATGAACTGTATTTTTGGCTGAGTGCTTTTATTGGTTCACATAGTGATTTTGTCAGGGTGAGTCACAAACTGGAACAAGGTGCAAATGCCTCTGCCTCACCAAGATTGCGTAATTGAAGTTTGTGAAAATTACTGGATACGTCATTTAATGTGACATGGCATTTGCCAAAAGGTCTGATTTTTCGGTGATTGCAAGAACGATAAACCCTTTAAACCCATCTCTGACTCTCTGCCAGCTTCTCCTCGCCTTGTCTACAGGCTTCACAGCCCAGAAGACACCTCAATAATCAACCAATGACAGGAATCACCACACTAGTGTGACCAGTGCTAGAGCTTTTAAAAAGAAAAGCCACAACACTGCAAAATTATTTTTCTCATTTCTTTTTTTCTTTTTGCCATCAAATAAATGTTGACTTATGCCTGGATCTCCCACACTTTTTAGCTTGTCTCTTCACAACATATATAGGATGGAATGGTGGCACAGTGTTTAGTGCTGCTGCATCACAGATCCAGCATCCTGGATTTGAAACCTGTGCCCCATGCATTGTCGGGTCGTGTGGAGTTTACATGAACTTCTCATTTGTGTGTGAATTTTCTTCTCACATTTCAAAATCATGTGCATTAGGTTATTTAGCAAGTCTGAAATGATCCTGTAGGAGTGTGAGTACAGGTCTGTTTGAGAATGGGACCTGCAATGAATTAGCACCATATCCAGTGCTGCAATGTTAGGCCCCCCCACAACCATGAACTGAATGAATGAATGAATGAAATTTGAGGATGTGGATCGGATGTCTACTGTTATGTGTGCAGTGGCTTATAATCTGTCTTAGAACAGCAACGAAACGTGAACAAAACAGCAAACTTAGATTCTTACAGTGATATGATTCTTATAATATAATTATATATTCTGTACAGTTTGGTATAATATATACCATTTTACGATGTAAACTGATGACATCATCAGAAAGTACCAAGAACTTTGGTATGTGAATGCCATTGTCATACCGTCACGGAAGTTGCCTAATATATAAGTGAATATGCCATGGGTATTATTTGTTTTAACTTTGTTTGCACAATGGGAAGGTGAATTTCTATTTGTTTAACAAAACAAAAGAAAATGTAGCTTTCGGATTCAGGACAGTTGTTTGTTTTTCCCTTTAGTGTGTGCTACAGATTTTATGGCATCCCGGGAGAATAATAACAAAAAAAAAATGTCAATCCTTGATGCTAAGATGGAAAAAAACAGATATTAATTAAGAAAGTTTCATCAACCAATCTATCAGATTATGGCAGGAAACAGAAAATTATTAATTTGCTATGTAAATTAGTATATATATTATTAATACTGGAGGAGTGTAATGTATGTAAATGCTTATATTTTGTAGTTCTTCTTGGCTGTAAATGCACAATGTAAGATAGACTTTTGAAAAGACCTGTTCATTGAGATGCAGCAAATAAGAACTTTTATTGTTTAATGTGCCTATTTGCATAGTGTGCAGAAGCATGTCAAATTTATTATTTTATTTATTAACTAGCTAGGCTACCCATCTAAGACGAGTTAAAATCTAAATAATCAATATTGACCTCTGCATTAATGTTTGTAGTGCACCATCCACTGCACGTGTCTCGGTTATATGCCATTTGGTATGTGATTTGTAAAGCAGTGTTCATGTTTTTCGTGTACCATATGTTGGAATGATAAAGACACAGCAACCATACAGACACTTATCTTTTCATTAAGGTGGATTTTTGAATATTTTGGAGTTACTTTTTTGATGTCCACACAAAAATGCATAAAAGTGGTGCAAACTCTTAAATTTGTTATCAAAAGGTAGTTTACCACAAACACAGAAGAAGTCTCATTTATTGCTGTTGCCTTTACATTTAGCTAAACAGCAAAAGGTTGTCTCTACCCCCTATTAGAAAGATGGGCACGGTGCAGTGTGGTCAATATAGTGTCTTACTTGTGTAACCAGATGAGCAGCAGCTGATGGTCAGCACTCCCTATTGGAGCATTAGAAGTAGCGCACACAGACATTTTGCATAAAGGATAAGGTTCGGTATTTTTCAACTCAATGTCATTTCTTCACAAGCATGGTATATATGCATTTGCCATGCAAAATTGTGTTCTAAAGTTAAAGGCTTTGGAAGACATCTTGCATCACCCCAGTCCCAAAGGTATCACGTCCTAGTGAGCTGAATGACTTCCGGCCTGTTGCTTTGACGTCACATGTGATGAAGACCATGGAGCGGCTGCTGCTTCACCACCTGAGGCCACAGGTCCGCCACACCCTCGACCCCCTGCAATTTACATACCAGGAGAAGGTGGGAGCGGAGGATGCCATCATCTATATGCTACACCGATCCCTCTCCCACTTGGACAGAGGCAGTAGTGCTGTAAGAATTATGTTTCTGGACTTCTCTAGCGCCTTCAACACCAACCAACCTCTGCCCCTTAGGGACAAGCTGACTGAGATGGGAGTAGATTCACACTTGGTGGCATGGATCGTGGACTATCTTACAGACAGACCTCAGTATGTGTGTCTCGGTAACTGCAGGTCTGACATTGTGGTCAGCAACACAGGAGCTGCACAGGGGACTGTACTTTCTCCGGTCCTGTTCAGCCTATATACATCGGACTTCCAATACAACTCAGAGTCCTGCCACATGCAAAAGTTTGCTGATGACACTGCTATCGAGGGCTGCATCAGGAGTGGGCAGGAGGAGGAGTACAGGAAACTAATCAAGGACCTTGTTAAATGGTGCGACTCAAAGCACCTACAACTGAACACCAACAAAACCAAGGAGCTGGTAGTGGATTTTAGGAGGCCCGGGCCCCTCATGGACCCCGTGATCATCAGTGGTGACTGTGTACAGAGGGTGCAGACCTATAAATACCTGGGAGTGCAGCTGGATGATAAATTGGACTGGACTGCCAATACTGATGCTCTGTTTAAGAAAGGTCAGAGCCGACTATACTTTCTTAGAAGGTTGGCGTCCTTCAACATCTGCAATAAGATGCTGCAGATGTTCTATCAGGCGATTGTGGCGATTGACCTCTTCTACGCGGTGGTGTGCTGGGGAGGCAGCATAAAGAAGAAGGACGCCTCACGCCTGGACAAACTGGTGAGGAAGGTGGGCTCTATTGTAGGCACAGAGCTGGACAGTTTGGCGCTGAGCAAACTCCTGTCAATCATGAAGAATCCACTGCATCCACTGTCCAGACAGAGGAGCAGCTTCAGCGACAGACTTTTGTCACTGTCCTGCTCCACTGACAGACTGAGGAGATCGTTCCTCCCCCACACTATGCGACCGTTCAATTCTACCCGGGGGGGGTAAACGTTAACATTATTCAAAGTTATTGTCTGTTTTACCTGCATTTTTATCACTCATTAATTTAATATTGTTTTTTTATCAGTATGCTGCTGCTGGATTATGTGAATTTCCCCTTGGGATTAATAAAGTATCTATCTAAAGGTCTTCTATAAATTGAAACAATTATCTTGCCCACACTGACATTTTACAAGTCAGGCTATAGAGAATGGGAGAAAAGCTTTAAATTTTATCATATCTGTTCATTTTTGAAGGCAAGACAGTTGCTGAGTATCAATCTATGTCTTGTGGTTACACTCACAATTTAAAATAAATTATATGTTTCATTTTCGAACAAAGAAAACACAAATATTATGAAATTCAGCCATTTTAAAAGATGACTAGCTGTGCTCAGCCCTTAGACTCCCTGTACAACCACTTTTCACCTTTCTTATATAAAGATCAAATCAAAGTAAACTCTATGTGCCACATGGTTGGTTTTGTTTCGATTTACTTATACATTCATGTGAGAACTCACTCAAATGAATAAAAAATGTATCCTTACCACGAGATTAATAGTACAAGAACTATTTCCAAACTCGGAGGGCATGTTTTTGTATACTGTAAACTTTTGCCACTTCATTGGTAAGTTTTTGAGCTTTTGTTTTCCAGTTGTGTGTTTTTTTCCCCCATAGCTTCCACTGTAAAGCACAAGAGATGACAAGATATTTTTTTAAATTTATATAAAATACTTAACTTTAAGGCATAATTTCATGTGTCAAATGCCTATATACCATGTTTGTGAAGAAATAACTTTGACTTAAAAAAATACCGAAATTATTCCTTAAACTTGTCCAAAGCAATATGTCACATATTGTATATCATAAGCTACATTCAACTCCATTTGTTGTCACAACACTTTGCACCACAAGGAAATGAGTTTGTTTCAAGTCACAGTGACACAAAAATATACAGGAGCAAGGCAGACCGTGAGCCAGTGACACAGCAGACACAAATTACTTAACAACAAAAAAGATGGGTGAATGGTGAGGAGTATTGATATACTGATGAACTGTAGCATTTTATCCTCCAGTGGATTTGCCATGCATTCTCCAACACCAGAGTGGGATGAAGCTGGTCAGTGTGTTCTACTCCATGCATCTGTAGAAATTATAGGGATCATATAGGACTTGCTGACCTGCCTCAGTTTCCTCAAAAAGTGAAAACGTGGTTGAACCTTTTTAATAAGATACATTGAGGGACCATAACAGATTCCGAATCATGTGAACTCAGGAGAACTTAAAGCTACTCACTCCTTTCACAATTATCCTACAGTGTATCAATATCTTTATGCACAAGACCCTCTTCAAGTCTCCTGAAGTTAATAAGTGACTCCTTTGTTTGCTGATGTTGACAGACAAATTGTTGTAATTGCACCATTTTGTAAAGAGTTTAACATCCTCCATGTAGGTTGTCTAGATACTGTTGGTAATGAGATCCTTTACCATTGTGTTAACAGCAAACCTGATAGTTTGTATCATACTTAACAACACAATTGTGTATGAGTACTGAAAACAGCAATGGCCTGGATGTTGCGAGACTGTTAGATGTCCAAGCTTTATATTCTGACAGCTACTGGTCAGAAAACCCTGGATTCAGTTACATATTTCTATATAATGTAATTTGCTCGTTTGTCTGTCTGTGAGAAGGGTCTGGCTGAAGACCTCACCTTCCAAACCTGCATCATTTACACCTCCAGCCACAGGCCCCTGAATGACATCACAGAGAGGTCTGCCACCAGATTCTATTGCAATCTGTAAGTTACCCTCCCTCATGGGAACCATAATTATTATTTCAAATGGAAGGTGATGATGAAAATAAAAATAAAATGATTGTCTCAGAAGTCCAAAGCTGAGGTAGTGAGAGCAATATCTCAGATAAAAAGAACAATGAAGCACTAGAAAAAGTGAAAGAATGTCATATTCCGATGGCTGGGAATTGGGACAGTCAGTCAGTCATTGTCCAACCCGCTATATCCTAACATAGGGTCACGTCATTTACTTGAAAAGGTTACTGCGGCATGTCCATAAGAAGCTCTGGCTCTGCCACTAAAAGAGTGCCAGACAGACACTAAACAACTTCTTACAGCAAGGGCACAACTATCTGTTTGCCATGACTGGCTTTGTCAATTAAAACCTAAACTTCATGTGTTTTTATTTTATTTTAATTTTGTCTGATATTCTGATAGATTACTGCTAGTTTCCAGATATTTATTTATAGATTACATATAAAAAGTGTTGAATCCCTTAGTAGTTTTCACATTTTATTATTATACACCATTGAATGACGATGGAGTTACTTTGGCTTTTATGACACTGGTCAACAGAAAAAGACTCTTTAATGTCAATGTGAAAATAGATCTGTACAAAATAGGTCACAATGAATTAAAAATAGAAAACAAGATAATTGATCACATATGTATTCACCTCCTTCAACTAATTATTTAGGAGATGCATCTTTGGCAGCCATGACAGCCTTGAGTCCGTAAGCACAGGCCACTACAGGTATAGTATTAGCTTTTACTTCCATTTTCGCCATTTGTCTTTGCAAAGCTGCTCAAGCACTTTAAGATTCCATGTTGATTGTGACTAAACAAGTATTTTACGAATTCAGACAAAAATCAGAAAATTCAAATACCAAAACACAAAAAAAAACCCAACATTTTCAAAACCTGGCATATGCACTTTATACACTTTATAAATTACAATCATCTTATAAATGTGGATACGTGAACGTGATTGCCAACCTAAAACAACCATATATGCACTATGCTAATTAACCTTCCTTATGCAAGCACAATGGTGCAGACCGTCATTGGCTGGTACAGAACCCTTAACATTCAGACCTCACACCCTGAGGTTGTGTGTTCAAATCCCGCCAATGACACTGTGTGACCATGAGCAAGTCACTTGACCTGCCCATGCTCCAATTGGAAAACTAAAAGAAAAATAACCAATCGTATCATAAATGTTGTAAGCTGCCTTTGATAAAGGTATTAGCCAAATAAATAACTAAATAAATAAATGTAATGTAAATGTAGAAAGCCAAACATGGTTAGAATGTATATACAGTACAGGCCAAAAGTTTGGACACACCTCCTCATTCAATGTGTTTTCTTTATTTTCATGACCATTTACATTGGTAGATTCTCACTGAAGGCATCAAAACTATGAATGAACACATGTGGAGTCATGTACTTAACAAAAGAAGGTGAAATAACTGAAAACATGTTTTATATTCTAGTTTCTTCAAATTAGCCACCCTTTGCTCTGATTACTGCTTTGCACACTCTTGGCATTCTCTCGATGAGCTTCAACAGGTAGTCACCTGAAATAAAACCAGGCATGGCAGCACAGTAGCTAGAGATATCACCTCACAACTCTTTAATTTTCAGCTCAATCCTCTCTGAATACAGTTTACACATTTTCCCAGTCTCCACGGGAACTTGAGTTTACATCCCCATTTTAAAAAAAAACCCTACTACAAGGATCTTCACTCATGGTCCTGGAGAGCAGCAGGTTTTCATTGCAATTAGTTTCCTAATTAGAAGGCAGTTCTTGGCAAATAAGAAATTTGGTATTTAACTGTATTACATTATAGTGCTTTCATTCACACAATTAAATTAATTACATTGTATAGTGTCCTTTTCTGAGTACAGTAATCCCTCCTCGATCACGGGGGTTGTGTTCCAGAACCCCTTGCGAAAGGTGAAAATCCGTGAAGTAAAAACCATATGTTCACATGGTTATTTTTATATATTTTAAACCCTTGTAAACTCTCCCACACTCTTATAAACATTTCCCACACAGTAATACAGCATAAACCCTTTGTATTCTCTTAGATATTAGGTAAGATTCGTTGAAATTATGTATGTAAACACACTGTTTATTTACAGTAAAACCTAAATATTATTTTAAAGATATCGAGCGTCTCCGATATCACATATGTTACAGCCATTATGATAGACAGGCCACCAGCAATAAATACGTACAATGCAAGAAAAATTGCATACAGTAAAATGTGTGTACAGTGACACTAAACTATGTACATGTAATAAGTACTGTACGCAGAAAATTAATTATGGTTACTCACCAACAAAGACACAATGACTTGTCCGGTAACGATGAGTTTAATTTTACTGCACAACAAAGGAGAGCGTTACAGCCCTTCTAAAGAAGCCTCTTCAGGCGATTGTGTAGCACCGCCGTTGTTCTTCTTCCGGCAGACTTCAATCCAAATCCCTAAAGCAGATTCCATCCGGACTACCGCTTTATTACATCCACTTACAATTCGTTTTGCTCCCTGGTTAATGGCCATAGAGGTTATATTCTTTTCCTCCTTTTTAAATAAAAAGAATCATGGACTCATTGATGCCGTAATGGCGTCCTACAGTGGTGTAGTTGTTCCCTTCCTTCAACATATCCAATACTTTTACCATTTCGGCAATCATTAACATCTTCAGTTGGCGCTTGGGCACGGCCCCTGAAGCAGTAGCAGGAGCAGATCGTTTTGGAACCATAATGAAGGGCTTGACTATGCACAAAGATAAACAAAAAAGAGTACAGAAGTTAACTCTTTACACAGCGAAACACATTGATGCTGAATGAGCGAAACTAGACTTCCAGGTTAACTCAGGGGAATCGATTTCGGCGCTCCGTCGCTGAGCCAATCAGCACACAGGAACTTAACTGTGTGCTCTGATTGGGTAGCTTCTCAGCCATCCACCAATCCCTTGTATGAAATCAACTGGGAAAACCAACTGAGGAAGCATGTACCATAAGTAAAAAGACCCATTGTCCGCAGAAACCCATGAAGCAGCAAAAAATCTGCATTATATATTTAGATATACTTACATATAAAATCCGCGATAGAGTGAAGCCGCGAAAGTCGAAGAGCGATATAGTGAGGAGTTACTGTACATTATACATATTTTTGTGGACATGAACAGATTTGCAGTTCACAAGCCCCCCTTTTTCATTTATTTTATTTTTTTTTATTAACACAAATACTTCACCATTGTAATTAAACCAAGTCTGCTGAAGGGATGGTGGTTTCTGCATTTCATTGCTAACCAGACTATTTAACTGAGAGGAAACAATAAAAACCTAAATGCAGCTGCTTACAACTAAAACAGGAAATTAAGGGTTCTGCATCAATAATAATAAGTTAACTAAAATTAAGCCTAAAAAACATACTGATTTAGTATCAAATACTGTACATGAGTTCAAATTAAAAGACTGGATGAAATGAAAACCTGAACCTCTGTGGCCCTCCATAAAGAAACTATTAACAAGCCATATATAGTTAAACTAGCAAAATACCCGCACTTCGCAGCGGAGAAGTAGTGTGTTAAAGAAGTAATGAAAAAGAAAAGGAAACATTTTAAAAATAATGTAACATGATTGTCAATGTAATTGTTTTGTGAGTGTTATGCATGTTGCTGTCATCAAGGATTTGATTATCATTATTTCTTTCAATCAGGTTCGTATTTGGAGGATGTGTTGTGTTCAAGTCACATTCCGTGTTTGTCAACCATTGTAAAGATAACAGGTTTTATTCATCGATTCCTTTCTTACTGCATCAATAAACAGCTCATCTTCCTCTTTATTTGAGACATCACACACTGCATGCACGGGTTTTTTTTTACACTGTCTTCCTTTAGCTGGACATTGACTTTTTCCACCGTGTGCTTTGTTTCCGCAGTAGCTGCACTTATGAATATGCTTGTATGAGTCACTCGCTTCATATTCTTTTGCTGCCTTCTCAATTGTGTAATGCGTTTTTGTTCAGCGCTCTTTGGAACTGGTGCTTTTTTTCTGCGTACTGCGTTCACAGTCAGTTCACATGAGCCGCTCGGAGTAGATGCATTGAAGGTTCTCAGCTGTGCTCGTGGTATCTCGTGCGATGTCCACGGCTTTATTTAATGTTAGCTAAGACCCGGCACTTAAAAGTTTCTCTCACAGTTTCGCTGAGTTTGTGCCAAACACCACCCTGACCATCTCATCTTCGTCTGCATAAGCACAGTACTTCACCCGTGAATATTTAGCGACAGAGTGTTTCTATTGGATTGCCACTGACAGACAGCCTTATGTGGGCAGGCACTCAATTACGTGGGAGGTGTGATGATGAGTGACGCAATTCTGCCTCACACGGCGACCGTGCTGCGGGCTATGGCTGGTATATACTGTATGTACATAAGTAGGTTCCAGTTGTGACCGTTACGTGTAGAATTTCGAAATGAAACCTGCCTAACTTTTGTAAGTAAGCTGTAAGAAATAAGCCTACCAAATTTCAGCCGTCTACCTACACGGGAAGTTGGAGAATTAGTGATGAGTCAGTGAGTCAGTGGGTCAGTGAGTCAGTCTGTCAGTCAGTCAGTCAGTGAGGGCTTTGCCTTTTATTAGTATAGATACCAAGTTTCATTATCAACTGTCTTTTAATTAGGAAACTAGTTGTAATAAAAATCTGCAGCCACTGCGGCCCTCTAGGACTCTGGGTGAAGATCCCTGCTCTTTTAGATTAATTAGTAACCCTAAATTGGCCCGGTGTAGGGGAGTGTGCCATCCAATCGACTTGTTCCGCTTGGTTTGGTCTCCGTCATATGTCTGATGCTTCTGAAACACTTACAGTGGGTTGGTGACCCTAAAACTGGATTGACTGGGTTCTGTTAATAAACCAGCATATTTGCAGTGCAGTTAATGCCACTTTACTTCTGCATTTTTATAATTAATGCCTCCTAAATTATCTTTTTTTCTGCAAAATAAAGATATTACTCATGGTGCACCCCAATGTCCTGTCTAAATTGCCCACTACAGTCTGGTCATTCTGACCCCCTAACCATCCCCTGTCTCTGATTGGCTAACACTCTCACCCCTTCACCACCTAACAGTTAATGTGTGGTGAGCATACTGGTGCAAATTGGCTGCCATCGCACCATCCAGGTGGATATTGCACATTAGTGGTGGTTGAAGTGGCTCATACTTACTGTTTAAAACCATTTTGAGTACCTTGAAAAGTAAAAAAAAAAAAAAATTCCATTTTCTGCATATTCTCATCAGGATGACATTAATAGGAAATGAGGCAGTGCATGTTGGGAAATTAAAGTAAAACCTTCAGTATTGTGTTTCTTAAACATTTTATTTCTGACCCAATCTTGCCCTTCTTCGTGTCTTCAAAACCCAGTCCATGACCACCGTCAGAAACAGGGGGTCACTCTTAGAGAACTGTCGCAAGCAGTCTTACAGGAGCAGAGTTGTTTAAGCTGCCCATGGTGACCCATGGCAAAACATTTCAAACTGTAGGCAACACTTCTGCTTTGAATACAACGATCCTGTGCAATCCAAATGGTGGCAACCTGCAAACCATTTTGAGTCGTGACCCAAAGTTTCAAAAACTATGCTACTGTATAATACAAGGAATGCTCATCCATGAATCTTCTTCTTTATCTATTCCAAGGTTCATCAGACACAAGGCATGAATCAACCCCAGCCAGGGGGCCATACTACAAAGACTGTACCTTTGGAAGTATCACTGTTCTTTGGAGGGGCTAATATGCTTATAAGCTTTCCTTTGTGTTATGTTGCTCGGCAAGGGCTGTGCCAGTTTAGAGCTCTCATTAGATTACAGATTTGGTGATTGAAACCCCTTCTTTGCAATTTCTTGTGAATTCTTTTGCCACCTTATTTATTGATCTCAGTTCTAGCATTTGTTAAAAATTTTGTTTTCACCTCTTTTTTTTATTTCTTTTAATTCTAAAAGTAGATTTCCAAGCACTCATGACACAGACTGAAGTATATCCTGGAATCAGTATGCCAGTGGAACAGAAAACATGCCGATGAATCAATTGTACTAATGGCAGATACTCATATCTCCTTGTGTGTGGTTTTCCTCTCACATTCCAAAGACATGCATTTTAGGTCAGCTGATGCTTCTAATTGGGGTCTTTTGTATGTGTGCATGAGTTGGCCCTGCAATGGATTGGTATCCCATGCAGTGTTTGGTTTTTTTGCTTTGCACTCAATGTTTCTTGGAAAGGCTCTGAACACCTGAAACCCTGAACTGAACTGAGTGATTCTGAGACTTTTATATTAGATAGACGTTTCTTGGAAAGCAATTTAAATACATTTACACAGGTGTGAGTTCTCTGTTGTCAACTCTCCCCTATCCAGAATGTCATCAAGAGGACCAAGATATATAAACTAATGAAATGAAAACACTATCCTAGGGTCATTTCGAGCCCAGTAACATACAACAGCATCAAGGCAGGCAATGTGGTGTATTGGTTAGAGTTTGGACTTCAAACTCTGAGGTTATAGGTTCAAATTCTATTACTGACACTGAGTGACTTCGAGCAAGTCACTTGACCTGCCCGTGCTCCAATTGGAAAACCAAAAGTAATGTAACCAATCGTATCACTTCTTATCAGGTCTGCAACCCTGGGATTTCTGTCACATTTAACAGATCCAGTGCACATTTCCTTCTTGTTCTCACTCTCTTTGTTAACAGATGATTAAGAAGCACTGGCATATGCAGAAGAACTGTCTGATTCCTGGTTTTTCTGAGATATCACAACATATTTCCACTTTCAGTGATGCTGGTGCCCCATCTGTTGTCCTTTTAGAGCACCCCACACACACACCGGGTCCAAAACCCCTAGTGGTTTACAAGTTTTTTTTCTTTAAATAGCATAGTGAGAAATACATACTATCACTATGTTAGAACCTTGTAAAGCCCGGCATCTGTAATCATTATCCCTAACAGATTCCCACTTCACACACATAACCCCTTGCCTGCTGGGACACCTATCACAGTATGTATAAGGTAACCACATAAGCACTTTGTTGAAATTATCTCCTATGTGGTAGTCCGTAAGAACTATAGCAAAAGTTAAAGTCATAGAAAAGGGCAACTTCTCATCTATAAATATAATTCACTGAGGCAAGACACCCATGGAAAGCACGCCGGAAGGGGCGTGGATTCACTAAGCCACCGACAAGTAACACCTATGGCGCACACAGGAAGGAGCCAGGCCCACCAACTCCAAGACCATTGGATACGACGACAACTCGCAGAGCCACGGCCACCAACTCGGACGCAACGACAAAGAAAAACCGGCGTCATTTATATTCGTCTGTCGTAGAGGCTACATGCATCTCCGAGCCACGTTGACTGTTCATAGAGGCATGTTTCTCGCGGAGGTGAATCGCCATGGGATCCTTAAAACAATCCTTTACAACTGAGGTTAAAACACAATGAAGTAAGCAGTCTTTAAAAACCGAGTTTTCAGTTACGACGCACGACTGCATGCACCATAGCAAACTGTTTTACACGCTACATACAGCAATTTGCATCAGCGACAAAAATGCGTCGTGTCTTTCCAGAAGTGTTTAGCATTCAATAAATAATTATGCATGAGATTGAGTGTGTGTCTACCCGGCGCAGAGAGGCGTGGGTGAGCCATTACTTCCCTACCCTTTGTACACACACCCCTCCCACCTCGCTACTACCGTAGTCGGGTGTCTTGGTGGATTATATATAGAAAAGCAGCCAAAACCGCACAGAGCAATGAAAAGTCTACGTGAGTCACAGGTGCATCTGGACTGTGCAAAACGACAACGACTCAAGTGACGAGTTGGAGGTGGGTACATGAGCAGGCAGTGCTTACTGAACAAGAAGGCGCGATGGCGGTCCGCCAGTTTTCAGTCACGGACGATTGTGTGTTGGTTCGTTCCGTGCATTGTTACAATGTTGCTTTTCTTGCTGATTTCTTACATTACCGGTTGTTCAAATGTTAATTTTCTCCTTGTGCTTAAAAATCATTAAAAAACCGGCCTGATTATGCGGCGTATGGTACGCCGTGGGTTGGCTAGTAAAAAATTAAAACCTTATAGTGGGACACACAGAGTAGATCACACCACACAGATGAAAATCCTGAGGCTCAGGCTCATTTTCCAGAGAATCTCAAAGCCTGGGAATGTAAATGATGCGAGGTCAGTGCAAGGTGACAGCAAAAAGGAAAATGATCACAAAATAACACCTCAGATAAACACTTGAGCACAGCTGCTTCCCAGTATATTTATTATATCAGTATGTGAGATTTTAAAACTGTTTGCACTTTTCCTACAGGTATCATTAATTGCTCATCCTACTTTATTGTGCTATTTTGCATCTTAAAATAAACATTTGTAAATTATGATAGACAGCACACATAATGTGACCACATCAGAGTTGGTTTAAAAGTACCCTCCTGCAACCCGTATGCCTACATATTGCAGAGGTGTAGTTTGCTTCAATGTGCACTAAAAATAAACAGGCTGCCAGCACAAGTAACAGTTTACAGTCATTTAATTTCTAAACACAAAAGGCTTCAGATGACTCATTTGCTACTTAACTACTTTGGCTGCTGATGAACACGTTGCAGCTCGAGATGTGTGGCAGAGTTCAGCTGTGGTTAATGCATGGCAGACCCTCCCTTTTGACAGAGAAAACAGTAACTATCAATGTGCACAAAACCACATTAATGAAATAAAAGGTACATATAATAATAAAAAACATGAAAATGGCCTGAATAAGAACATATAATATGAACTACTATTCTGCTAAATTTAATAAAAACAAAAAAAAGAAAGTTGAAAGTGAAAGCTACCGAGTGGTCTGTGTAGTGTCAACGTCATCTCAGTTTTATTTCTGATATGCTTTCCCTGGTGAAGATCACAGGAGTAACAAACTGGTTCCCAGTCCCCATCAAAAGTCTTCTACTCCTTCCAGGGCATCTCTAAGAGGTCTACACCAGCCAAAAGATTCAAACCCCTCATTTATTGTCTGCATCTGGCCTGACAGTAGGCTTCCTTCTAGGCAGGGAGTACCCAAAGAACATAATCTCTAGATGCCCAAGTCGCCTCACTTTACCACTGCAGAAGGCTCATTCCTTGTTTCTTGCAGATTGTTCAGCCCTCCTGAAGAACTGGTTTTCAGCCTTTCGTACCCCCAGTTAAAAAAATGTAATGCTATAATTACTTTTGTGATAATTTTCTTACTAACAAAATACGAAGTCCACACTTGTAATCAAAGTAAATGGAAAAAATGAATGCTCCTTACTATTTCATTACAGGTCAGGATGATAACATAAAAGTAGGAATCATTACCATTTGCTTTAACTTGCAGCTTTTAGTGTCCCTTATTTTAAGCCTTGGTTATTTTTTAAGATGTCCACATTGGGATACAGCAGAACTAAAGTGTATTTTAAATTTAGGTATAGTGGTCAACTACAGGACTTCTCAATTCCATCCTCAAAGCAAACCATGAAGATTTGTGGAATGACCATTAGCTGCTACACCACCAAATCACACAGTTTCATAAATATCTATAGAAAATAACTGGATAAGAACTAGACAGATACTTTAGTCTGTTGGTTTGTTTGCGGATTGCATGCAGCACACTCTTACTGTAGGAATGAGCCCTGCAAAGGACCTTGGGCTTCATTCTTACCTTACACACACTGATGCTCACTGGCTCCCTGTGACCCTTGAACAGTGCTGATTAAATTTGTCCCTTGGTACATGCAGGCTTAATTGCATATCTATAACTTTTGTTCAGTTCTTTTCACTTAAAGTTTAATCTCTTCATAACACTGTAAGTGGTCATCAGACTGCAGGAGTACACGTGTAATGTTACCAAAGTTTGCAGCCAACGTCTTTGCGAAAAAATACTTTTGTGTGAGGATACAGCTAACTTAACAAAAGTTTAGTTTTATTGGTGCCCTCGCCATCTTTCTTCGTGGAAGTAAAGGTTTCTCTTGGTGTCCATTCGAATATAATTTAAACGTTGTGTTTTTAAAATAAAGATCAATGAAATGGACCGTACCTTCATCCTTTCATGTGTACATGAAGCGGTGTAGGGCGAAGTCACTGCCAACTGTTGGCCAAAGAGTTCTTGGAGAGGGTGGACAGCGCTGATGTGGTATCACCTTGCAGGGTCTTCGTGGAGATGTGTCGTCCATCACCTGTCCACACCCTTTAGAGTCGCTCGCTTGCTGGCGCTAAATTGAAAGCGGCCAGAAGGGAAAGGCCGGTTTTGAAAAGTGTGCCTTTGCAACTTTATTGAAGCGGGCAGACGGGCTGGCTGGGAATTACAAAGGGCGCTGGGAAGGGAGACACGGGAGTCGGCCAACAATCACACGCGCACACCACAGCCGTTGTCTTGTGAGCAAGTGAGCACGCGCAGAACAGGGCGCTCTTTTAGGAATAAATGCGTTTCCATTTGGCAGAGGAATGCAGAGGGTTATAAAAGTACTGCACAAAAAGCAGTATAGGGTCAGATAAAGGTGAGAAAAGCAGATTTCAGGTAGTCCTGGAGAATATTGCGGATGTGAGCATGCATGCTTTGCTGGACAAGATGGGCCGGAATTCCTTTGAAGGCATGCCCCGGAGAGCAAAATGCGAAGCGTGGTCAAATTAACTGGATTAAATTAACACATTTAGGAGTTGTGTTAAAAAAAAAAAATAATTGCACAATTTTTAACGCAATAATCGCACAGCGATTAAGAGCTCTAGTCTAAATATTTGAGGAATCTCTGAGTTTATGTTGATAAGTTTAAAATTTAGCAACACGTCAAATATTCGGGGGTTCGGGTCGAGGATGTAAAGGGGATGGGTGGGTGTTACTTCACAGCACATTAAGGACTAAACATATTTATAAAGCACAAGAGTATTATCACATGCGGGCTTTACGCTTGTTTCCGAATTCCCGGTGGGCGATGATGACGTTTACATTTTTTTTTCAATGATGCCGGAACATTTTTTTTTCAAAAGGATAACTACGGATATATACTTCAGCGTGTAAACGGAGGTTTTTAAGAAACCAGATTTCTGCGTTATCCGAGTTACTCACCTTATCCCAGTTTTATGCACGCATTAAATGACACTCAACGTAAATGAAAATGAAAAATTCTCATTTGGTGATGTTTGATCATAAAAAAAACCTTCCCAAAAATACTCTCGAAAAGTTTTGTTATTGCACCCATTATTTTTTAAATCCAACCTCGATTTGCGGCTGTGTATTTTATCAGCTTTGGATATTTGGCAGCTGTGATCATGAAACCTTAAAAAAATGGTATTTGTGGCGGACACTAGTAAAAAGCTAAAAAAAAGATAACTTTTGTTTAATATATAATTGATTTTATAAACATCTTTTCTACAAATCAATTTATGGTGTTGATTTTGTTCATTTATAAGAGGGGCCAAGAAATGTACTGATCGATATATTCTCTGCTTGGTTTGATTGTTTCCAATTATGTAGTTGCTTGGGGATTTGACCCAACAGACATTTAATACACTCTTTTACCTGATGTGAGCATATTTGATTTTACTTTTGCATGCTGTTTTTTATCAGCATGCCTACTGTTTGTTTTTAGGGGAGTACTTTTGACATGACTGGATTCAGTGCATGAGGTGGGTGTACTACCAAACCATGCCACTGGATGCAACTCCTTCCACACCTTTTGTCAAGCTTACCAAAGGCAGCTTGCCCAAAATGGACATGCTGTCTTGAAGTACATTTAGAAATCTAAAGACACAGATGAACACTCAATAACATTTTTGGCTTTAAAAATTGACGTATTCGTTAACTTTGAAGTTTTTTGTTTTTTTTTTTACATTGGGACCCTGCTACCCATTGGCACAACAAAATTCAACAGCGTGCTAGTTATTTTTTTAAATGTATAGGATATGCTTCACTTTAAAACACAAATTTACTTGACAAACAAATATATATAATGATTGTGAAGAAGTGACTTTGGGAGGTCTTTCCAGACTGTCTTAAGACTGCTGTAGTTAAACCCCTGCTCAAGAAAAATAATCTTGACCCCTCTGCCTTTGAAAATTTTAGACCCATTTCTAACCTGCCCTTCTTAAGTAAAATTCTAGAGAAGGCAGTCATTATGCAGTTAAATGACCACCTAAATAAACATGCTATTCTTGATACATTTCAGTCAGGCTTCAGAACAAATCACAGTACAGAAACTGCACTTGTTAAAGTAGTAAATGACTTGCGGGTAAATGCAGACAGAGGCCATTTATCTGTTCTCATCCTCTTAGATCTGAGTGCTGCATTTGACACCATTGATCACAATATTCTTAGAAATCGCCTTAGTCAATGGGTGGGCCTCTCTGGCAGTGTCTTAAATTGGTTTGAATCCTACCTGGCAGGGAGAAAATTCTTTGTGAGTTGTGGTAATCACATCTCAAAGACACATGATATCCGATATGGTGTTCCACAAGGCTCTATCCTGGGTCCGCTGTTATTCTCAATCTATATGCTTCCGTTAGGTCAGATTATCTCAGGTTACAACGTGAGCTACCACAGCTATGCTGATGACACACAGCTGTACTTATCAGTAGCACCTGATGACACTGACTCTTTCGATTCACTAACACAATGTCTTACTGGTATTTCTGAATGGATGAATAGTAATTTTCTCAAACTAAATAAAGAGAAAACTGAAATTTTAGTAATTGGCAATAATGGATTCAGTGAGGTTATCAGAAATAAACTTGATGCACTAGATATAAAAGTTAAGACGGAAGTAAAAAATTTAGGGGTAACCGTTGACTGTAATCTGAATTTTAAATCGCATATTCATCAGACCACTAGGACAGCATTTAGATTACTGTAATGCACTCCTCTCAGGACTACCCAAAAAAGACATAAATCATTTGCAACGAGTGCAGAATGCAGCTGCTAGAATCCTAATTGGGAAAAGAAAATCCGAACACATTTCTCCAGTTTTGATGTCACTACACTGGTTACCTGTGTCATTCAGGATTGACTTTAAAATATTGCTTATGGTTTATAAAGCCTTAAATAATCTCGCCCCATCTTATATATCGGAATGCCTGACACATTATATTCCAAATCGTAACCTTAGATCTTCAAATGAGTGTCTCCTTATAATTCCAAAAGCTAAACTTAAAAGAAGTGGTGAGGCGGCCTTCTGCTGTTATGCACCTAAAATCTGGAATAGCCTGCCAATAGGAATTCGCCAGGCAAATACAGTAGAGCACTTTAAAACACTGCTGAAAACACATTACTTTAACATGGCCTTTTTATAACTTCACTTTAACTTAATACTGATACTCTGTATGTTCAATTCTTCATAATAACTATTCACAGTGGCTCTAAAATCCGTACTGACCCCAACTCTCTCTTCTGTTTCTTTTTCCGGTTTCTTTGTGGTGGCAGCCTGCGCCACCACCACCTACTCAAAGCATCATGATGCACCAACATTGATGGACTGAAAGCCAGAAGTCTACGTGACCATCATCATCAGGTCCTTCCATGAAAACCCTAAATACAAAGAGGACTGTTTGACTTATGTTAGGTAGATTGCCCAGAGGGGACTGGGCGGTCTCTTGGTCTGGAAACCCTACAGATTTTATTTTTTTCTCCAGCCTTTGGAGTTTTTTTTTGTTTTTTCTGTCCACCCTGGCCATCGGACCTTACTCTTATTCTATGTTAATTAATGTTGACTTATGTTTATTTTTTATTGTCTTCTATTTTTCTATTCATTTTGTAAAGCACTTTGAGCTACATTTTTTTGTATGAATATGTGCTATATAAATAAATGTTGATTGATTGAAAAGTACCAAACTTATCCTTTAAACTGACTCCAGTAATTTACACATTTTCCAGGTACCATGCGTTACATATTGTAGTTCTTATTTTTATAAATATTTTTATGAAATATTTCCCTAGGATGTCAAATGCAACTTTATTTATATAGCACATTTAAAACAGCATAGAAATGCTGTGGCCAAAGTGATAATAGAATAAAAGTAATAGAATAAAAGAAAAACATACAATTAACATGAATAACATAAATAGAAATAAAATAAATGAACATTAATAAATAATAAATAGAAGTAATGTTACATAATCACAATGAGGAAACCATCAGTATTACTGAAGGTCACAGAATAATAGAAATGAGTCTTTAATCTTGTTTTGAACAGTTTAATTGTAGACGACTCCTTTATATGATGAGGTAAAGAATTCCACAGGAGAGGAGCAGCAGCTGCAAAATCCCTGTCCCCCTTAGTTTTACACTTAGTACGAGGGACAACAAGAGACAACTGATCAGAAGATCTAAGCACTCTGGATGGCTGGTGTAAAACACACAATTCAGATAAACAGGCAGGAGCAAGCCCATGTAAAGATTTAAAAACATGCAACAAGATTTTAAAATCAATTCGAAAACTGACAGGCAGCCAGTGCAAAGAAGCTAAAATTGGAGAAACATATTGTCATACTTTCTTGCCCCAACCAGAAAGCGAGCAGCAGCATTCTGGACCAACTGTAACCTGTGTATCAGGGATTTGCTAATCCCAGAATACAGCGAGTTGCAGTAATCAAGGCGAGAAAAGATAAAAGCATGAGTAGCTTTCTCAAGATCCCTAGAAGATAAAAAGGCTTGATCTTACCTAATAGGCGAAGCTGGAAAAAGCAACTCTTGACTACAGATAACACCTAGATTGCATGCTTGAGGTTTGCAAAAGACAGAGAAAGAGCCAAGAAGGATCTTATTTCATGTGCTATTTAATACTAATCTTGAGCATATGATCAGAAAGATGCTTAGTGGTTGGTGCTATGCACTATGGAGTAGAAATGGATTGTGCAGATTGTGCAAAGCACAAGGGCCTACAGGCTTGGGGGCCCGTTTGGGGCCAAATAGATTTAAAAAAAATCTTTAATAACTTAACTAAAACAGTGGTTTCACACTCTAGATGCAGTGGCTTCAACATGCAATGTCTTGTTACCATCAACTCTGACCTTGATGCTTGATGAAGAATTGTACACTCCTGCCGATCTTCTTGTTGAATGCTATAGCTTAGACATTTCACCAGCGTTTTCCACTCAATTGTTGCCATTTCGTGAGTGTTTTCAGTCCATCCTGTCAACCAAGTCGACTGTTTTTGCAGTAGTTAAACTGTATGCTGATAGGTCATTGTGCACTGTTGTGTACTTTCAGTGACATTTGCACGGTTTATATGTTACTGTTGACTATACCAGTGACTGTTGCTGCATGTGAATGATCGTTCTCCAAGTTAAAACTCCTCAAAATTTTTTATACAAACACCAGGTCACAAGACAGACTGTGGCTTGGCTGTACTCTGGATTGTAAATGAGCATCCCAGACAACTTGATGTGTCGAATATTGTTGAGACTTTTGTGCAACAGAAGGAACGCAAGTGAGTATTTTAAGGTACTAGTGATATTATAAGTAATATGATTTGACTTGTCAGTAAGTTCCATTTTTGTAAGCTTGAACAGTTTAACATATCAGTAATCTGTTTTATTGTGTACCTTAGTATGGCTTACTGTGCATTAGTGTCACTACTGTGAGGATTTGAGTGTGTGACCACTTTATGATGTCAATTTTCTCAGAACTTGTGTAAAACAGGCCGATTGTGTAGTAGTATCCTGTCAGTCGGTGTTGTCATTTTAATGTTACAAATTGAAATTGCTTCATTTAATAGCACATAACAGTTTCTACTTTCTAGCTTACGTTACATTTTAATCATCTTCCTTCACAAAGTTGTCTTGGAAAAGTAAGTGGGTCCACATTTTACATATATTTACTCTATGTACTACTACTACCCACACCTTCCACATTTCATTCCCATAATTTATTTTATTTATGCTGACTTACAGTGGCTACAATAATGCGTTTAAAAAAGTTATTACAAACTCTATTTAGAGAGCTGGTTTGTTTGTCACCAGTGTGTGATCTGATAGTGACGCGGTCATGGACGCCACTGCCCAACTGGCCCCTAGGATCTAATTGCGAATACATTACTGACAGTTATGGTAGACAAGCTAGCAATGCCACTGGGTATGCAAATGTACCATTTAACATGTTTCTGGATTAAGTGTCTTGCTTATATATGAAATGTAGGAAATGTATTGAGAATTAAATTTGAATAACATATCCAAAAAATGTATACACATAATTCTTCAACAGTAATATTTTTTCATGTTGATTTGAGGCCTTTGTAAATCTCACACATATTGTAATGCACTTCAGCAAATTGTAGGCTGAATCTCTGGTTGGTTAGTTATGTAACAACCTATTTTTAGTACAATTACCATCAATAAAATGAGAAGCTTTATGAAAAGACATAAATGCAGTATTTACAATAAGAAGAATGGATATCAGGACAAAATGACAGGGATTTAGAAATAACTGCTGCCATGTATTATATGAGGCAGTCTTTGCTTTGAAATACTTTATGAATATACCATTATTATTTTGAAATATTCTCTCTGTGTGTGACCAATGTGTTCTAGTAGACTGCTGCACAAATATATATTATGGCTGATGTAATAGTGTGCATTGTGGGGTAAACCCGTGAAGAAGTAGGACCTCCTTTGCATCAGCAGTTTTTGAATGCAAATGCTTTAGTAGTGTCATTCTCTTTCTAAATGGTCCAAGGACATAACAAAAATCAAATGAAATCACCATATATAATTTGCTTTCTTATGCCTGTATGGTTACCATTTCTATGTTACATTTATTTATTATTTCAAATGGAGGTGTTCCTAAAGTTGAAAAATGAAAAGGATTTTTATAAGGGTTATTTCAGGACAGATTCAAAGCTGTAATACTGACAATCAAATGAATGCCATATTATATCTGAAGTTTATGGTGGTTTTGCCAGTGGTAAGTCAAACAGACTGAGTTAGGTCAATACTGAGTAATCTATTGTATTTTCTGAGGCAAACTCAAGGTAATAAGCAAAATGCAGGTAATAACCAAAGAAAAACACTAATAGGAAATTAACACAAGAGTAGCTTCGAGATCCACAAACTTGGACAAGAGAAGTGTCAGTTGGGCTGGTTTATAAAGCATCACACTGATGATGAAATCCAGAACAACTTTTGGTGACGATCTCTTGTTTCATGCTAGTAACCAGACAACACAATGGTGACACCCATAAAAAACAAAATGGCGTTGGTAGACAAATAAAAATAATGGCAGATTTTCTCTTTAGAATAAGACTTCTAAATGCAAAAATAAGATTATCCAGATATTCTTGGCAATTAAAAACATGGATTTTCCCTTTACAAAACACCTGTATTATACCCAATAGGAATTTTAAAGTACAAATAATCATGACAAGGGTCAATCAAAATGTGTGCAAAGATCTGAGCTGCATCTAGGAAGTCCAAAAGCTCTGATAAGAAGGGCAATACACTCCCTAAGACAAAAAATGAAACACCAGAAAAAGCTGAGAAAAAGAGGGTGCTTCACCAGCCATAGTCCATCAGTCAGACACCAAAATGTTGTGAGACTGCAACACAAACATGTCGAAAAGGAGAAGCAGGCTTTACAATACAGTGAGGCCTCTGTATTCATGGGGGCGACATGTCAATACCACCTACACCCACTGAAAACCCTGGCTATTATCGTTTTCACTTAAATATGTAATTTTCAGTGTTTTTCACATAAGTGTAACCAACTAGTGAAATGGAGATATATGAGATCTTTAAGGCTTTGTAAGAGACTTTTAGATCCATAATTAATAGGAATAAATGTAATTATTAGTGTACATACTGGTATACATTTTACAAAACAAAAAAAGAATTGAAATGCAACTTAACGCAATTAGCAATTGCACATTGTCACAAGACAAGTAGACTGGCACAGGTTCAAGGTATGAGACACAAATGATGTTACCCCAAGTAGTCATCACAAGAAAGAAAAAGTTGTCCATTTTAACACAACACAATTGGCTATCTCCACCTTTAAACAATTACCGTACTCAGTTTGCTTAGAGGACACATAACATGTGGCAGTGTTTCTCCCTCAGTGGCTCTGGTCTCAAACATAATTCTTTCTGGCGTGGGCGCCATTTAAATAGAGCCTCTCTTGGAAGGGACGAAGCTTGTGAAACAGATGGAGACTTGGTCATGTCTTTTTCTAGTTTTCCAGCTCAAAGCTGTGGGTGGAAGTGTATACCTCGACACAACCTTGAGGGTGACCACTGTCCAAGCATATGCAACAACATATACGCTTTTAAATAAACAGAGAATACAATGATGTACCATATGAGGTTAATTGCTTTCTGTAGGAGTCTCTATTCCTGTAGATGAAAAAGGATCAATCATGGCTGAGATTTCTGGTTTTGGGGCGGGTTTAATTTTACATTGCAGAAATAATGTGATAGGGAGTCGACCTTTCTTTTTTTAATTTATTCTGTGACTGCACTGCATGAAAAGGACATCAATTCCCAGCAGCCTTGGGATCACTGCATCACTGGGCAGCTTCAGCTGTTCATTGTAAGGCTGCTAGGAGAAAGAAGATGAGGCCCTATGTTTAAAAAGGAAGTCATAAGCAGTTGGGAAGATTAGAATCATTTTGTGTTTCTGTTACTATCTTGTTTTCAAAGTTCCTGCAAACCTCTGCATATGAAATACAATTACCACTAGCTTAAAGGATTTGTGTTCTGTGCCCTGTCCAGGGCTTGCTTGTGAGGTTTCATTTGGGTTGGAAGTCATGTTATGAAGACTAAGGAAGTGACTTCAGCGCATCATCTGTCTTCCACTAATACTCAAATCTGCAAATATGGAGACCTAACTGTGCACAAAAAGGCCTGACCAAGATTTTACTGATCACATTCAAAAGCAGGCATCACAAACACAGCCAGACCCCACACTCAAGTGACAGATTTTCAGGACTGCAAAAGTCCAAAATGGGACACTGAGTTTAAAAGTCCAAAATATACTGTACGTTTAAATGTCCCAAATACATACAAATGGAAGAGGGTGACTATATAATTCTGTCTTTTAACAAAACAAAGTTCATTTTTATCTAAATAATTTATTAAAGAAAAGACGAATAATAAAAGAACAGAAAATGAAGGCAGAAGGAGGTTGGCCTTAAAAGGCATCCCAAAAATAAACAAGGTCAGTCCATAATGCAACTATCAAAATCCAAAAACAATAGCAAATGTCCAGAAACTAGAATACTGTACATCCAAAACAATAGTCTCCATGACATACACACTACAATAGGCAAGGATGCTCTACTGGAATGATCTCCTTCACTCTCACAGCAGCGATCTCAGGGTGGACCAGGGTGGACCTCCACCAATAAAGGGCAAAGTAAATTGCTAGAAACATACACAACACATAATATTTAAAAAAACACAACAACAAAATTACATAATAAACATAAACTCATGAAAATAACAATAAAAAATTAAATAAACATTGAGCAGTTCCTGGATGTAACATAACAACACCAAAGACGTTGTTGCTGTACATGCACAGCTAGTCACTTGCAAAGTTTGCTCTCACAGGAGGAAGAAATCATGAAACCATTCATGTCCACATCGACCAAAGTTATTCAAATAAAAACCCCAAGACGTGCTGTTTATTGTATTTGGTTTTGGCCTGTCATTTCCTTGTGGGTATTTTACTAGTAATTTTATAATAGCATATAAAACATGAAGGGCTTTTTCTTCTGTTGTGAAATAAAACTTAAATTCTGATACATTTGGTCACATTTGAAAAAAACTAATCAATCATTGTACATGTGTAGATAATGCTAGTGTCATATTTACACGTCACATGATGATGAACTTTGGCAAATCAAGATGGAAGCAGTATGTAGTTTGTTGAAGTAGTTTCTTTTAATATGGCATTGCCCACAAATTGCACATTTTATAATGAGCACATATTGCACTCTGTGTGACATGCTGAAACAAAATACATTTTGTTATTAAAGTACCAATAAAGTGCATCAGACAGATGATGCAGTGCAGATGTTACAAAACAATATTTAAATTTCAATACTACTAGGTAGATGCCTTCATCCAAGACAACTTACAACATTTTGAGATACAATTGGTTACAGTTCGTTTGTTTTTCCAATTGGAGCACAGGCAGGTCAAGTGACTTCTTTATAGTTACACAGGATCAGTAGACGGATTTGAACCCATAACCTCAGGATTATGTTAGTTGCTGGCTGGGTTTGTTCAAAAACTCCTGATTTGGAGGGTTCTAATAATTAAAGGAGTCACAGAGAGATAATGGTATGTAAGTTTAGTTTTTTAACACTAACTTTTACATATATGATTAAAGATCATTCAGTCTATTATGATCATTTGGCTGAACGCTAGCTTATATTTCCTAATATGTCATCTACCTTTTTTTTTTGTAAAGTCATGAAGGTCTCTGCCATTGCTATGTGACTTGATAGATTTTTAAAAGCCGTAAAACATAATTACAATGCTTTCACAATATTTACGTTGTTATGCATGGTAGTGTATGAGGGCTTCAACGTGTTCATCTCTGACAGTACAATTCAGAACAAAGGTTATAATTAGCATTGCATCAGTAGCACAGCAAACACTCTAATGGAGTACAAAGTATGGTGGAGCTGTCATAAATATGTTACTTTATTGTTAAGGTGACATGTAGGCATTAGGAAATAAAGGATTCTGCAATATTAGAGTTTTGTTTTAAAATTAATTTTTAAACTGTGTTGTTTTTTAGCAAAATATTTAATATGTGCAAGGTTTATTTCCTCCGAGGTGTCAGTCTCATGGCATCCTGTGCAAGTGCAGCACAGGATATTGCAAACTCTGAAAAACAGAACAAAGTGATATTTATGGCTTTCGCTTTGAAGGGGAAAAAATACAATGATGAAATATGTGAAGACATTTCAGTGTTTGCCTACTGTATATGTCTTGAGAGCATTTTATAGAGCTGTTTCTGTCTGAAAAAGGCGAAAATGTGCAGATTTGAAAGATATATAGTAAAGGCTGGTTCTTGAGACCTACAAAGCCTTTTTGGCTTTACTTCCACTTGAGCTCCTAGTTTCTCAACATACTGATCTTACGCAGCACTTTATTTTCTTCATGTTTTGAAAGGTATTCTCTATGCTTTATACTGTACCTATAGACCGTGGGCTCTCTGAAAAGAGCTACTGTACTTATGAAAAACAACAGATCAAGGACTCATTCATTCACACTGTGAACCATCTCCACAGCATTAATTTGGACTGCGAGAAGAAGTCAGAATAAACACAGTGAGAACATTCAACCTCCACAAAGAAGGTGCACTAGCAAAATACCAAATCAGGGTCCAATCTACTACACCTTCATTAATTACAAAATTGTTTTGAAATCATGGTCTTCCTTATGAAATCAATGTGTCAAAGGAGAAAAGATGACTTTCCCTAAGGGGTTCCACAGTTGCACACCCAGATGGTTTCACCTGCTTGCATATTTGGGAGGTATTTGCTTTGTGAGTCTGGGATCTGTATAGAAGATTATTAAGGAAAAGAGAGTAGAGCTTAAAATAAGAGTTTTCTTTACATGTACTGTAAAAATGTCATCTTAATTGTGAAATATCACATATGATTCATATATGCAGCAGTTTTTCTCTGTTTATGGTTCCACATTACGATTTAAGTTTAATGTCTTGGAGTGAAACTATATTTGCAATTAATTAAAATGTGCTTAGCAACTGTTAATTGAAATTAATTGAGCTGAGTATGTAAACCGAGCAAAAAAAGTAGATTTTTTTAAAACATGGACAAAACACATTTAAATTGCGGTGGCAACTGGATCTCCAGTATCAAATGCTTTTGACAAAAAAATTGTGTTTTTATCCTAGAATTTGATCCACCCTTAGCAAGTCTCATGGCTTTGCATAGTGATAGTCGTCAGATTATATCATGTACTTTTCAGACTATGTAATGCACTAGTGAGACTGCGTCTGGAGTATTGTGTTTAATTCTGGGAACTACTCTATAAAAAAGACATAGCAGTACTTGACATTGTGCAGAGGAGATCAACCAGGTGCATCCCAGGGCTTAAGGACATGTCCTACTCTGACAGCTTTGGAGAATTAAACCTGTTTAGTCTCAAGATGAAGAGACTGAAATGGATCCTGATGCTGGTCTGCAAAATCCTCAAAGGCATTGATAATGTACATCCTAAGGGTGAATCTTGTACTCTGAGACATCAGAGGAAATAAAGGTAAGTGCACTGAAGACTGAAGGCAGGAAGCACTTCTTTACACAAAGTGTTGTGGGAATCCGGAACAAACTACATAGGCATGTAGTTGAAGCAGAAATCATGACAACCTTTAAGAAATATCTGGATGAGATATTGGGACAGCTTATCTATGAGTTAAACAAAAAGCTTGATAGGGTGAATGGTCTACTCTCGTTTGTCAAATTTCTTAGGTTCTTATGATGAGCAAAACAGTAAAATTGTTTTACATATAGTAAACACTAAAACTAATTTCCCATAAAAGCGTGCGTCTGAAAACTGTGGAACTTGTTAAAATTATTTTTATTTTTTTCATATTGCTCTCTATGTGTTATTCTGCAGATGAAATAACTGTCTCCTTCCTTGGCTACCCTTCACGGTTGCAAACATGATCTTCCACAGCTTCTTCCATGCAGCCCAATGTGCTTCATCTCCTTTACACACTGCTGGACACTTCGCATTTTCACACTGGCAATTCTGCTTTGTACTGCTCATTTGGGGGTCAGAGATATCACCAGCTGCACTCACCTTCCCAAAATCTATAACCCAATCCAAGTTCGTCACTGCTTTAAGTGCATACTGTTGAACCTTTCTGCATGCCACGTGAATGTCTACAATTTTTTTTTCACTTCTTATATTTACTTCTGGAGAAATTAGAGGAGCACAGTTATGTTTTTTATCTTACTTTATGAAAACCTTCTGCACATCAAATTTATTGAATTGCTATATGTGTTTTCATGGTTTATATTTGCTAGTGTCACTACAGTCTTACCTTGCCTAAAACAAATAATTTCTCCCTGCCTGGCACTTATGTTCATCCACTCTTTAACAGGGGAGTAGTCTGTGAGCATGGCAGACGTTGCTGTGGCACTGCAGTCTTAGTGCCAATGTGTGTGTGTGTGTGTGTGTTGCTCTGTGTCTCTCTGTCACCTTTAGAGTTTTACTACGCTTCTTATGAAATATAGCATTCCATATCACACTGCTGAGGGGACTGCCATCTTTTTCAGGACCTAGTGGTGTGTATGACTGTCTTTAGCGCTCTGAGTTTATGTTGCATTTGCAACTAAAGTGATCAGTCGTCCTTAGCAATGTGATTCTGAAGGTCTTGCCATGGTTCTTTTCCTGTCAGCCATGCCACTTGGCATTGCCACCGCTCACCATTTGTAGGACCTGAAGCCATATATTATATACACAGGACAATAAACTTGAACTACGCAAAAAACACAAATGCTAGAGGAAAGCACCTAGGTATCACTACCCTTTATATTTAAAAGACCTGTTTCCTACTTTACTGCCCTATCATTTCTAAGAATGAAGCCCACCTGAGTAAGGCTCTGGACTGAAGGTGTAATTATATTTAAATGGCTTAACCCAAGCCAATTAATAAACAAATCAAAAAATATCATAGTCGAGTTAGCACAGTTCACACAATAACACAGCACGAGACACCATTATGAGCTTCAATATTGCAATCCTATCCCACAAATAACATAAAAACTGTGGACTCAGAATGATATGTACATTTTGGAAAGATACGCCTTAATAAACAGAGGTGGTAAATAATTTTATCACATTCTATGTATTAAATGAGGCAACTATTATTTTGAAACGTTCCATTTCTGTGACATAGTTCTATTAGCATGGTTTAAAAAGATATGCGTATGCTACTTAACTTTATAGGTTGTTTGGGTGCGGCAATGTGCCGTATCAGCATGTGCTCTCAACCACCACCTGTGAGTTAATCCAAAAAAGAAGAAGGACCTGCCTTGTTTTGGGCCATGTTATTAACTGACACCTTTGAAGAATTAAACCTATTTAGTCTCAAGATGAAGAGACTGAACTGGATCCTAATGCAGGTCTGCAAAATCCTCAAAGGCATTGATAAAGTAGTACTATAATAATATTATTATCTTCTAAAGGTTATTCCTCCCAGGAGGAAGCAAACAAAAAGTGAAAACAGAGATGGGTAAAACAGAGACAAAAGAATCTAGAGCCAATAGACAAAATTCACAGAACAGGTGAAAAATCCAAAAAAGACTTTAAAAGATGATAGTGAATAGAAAAAAAAATGAAACCTTCAAAGTCAAAATAAATAGCTAAAAAACAATTTGAAAAGAAATAATGCTATCTTACAGTATATCTAGCCAACCCAACCTCTCTGTGTGGAGCAGGCCAGATGCACCAGCATGTCTTTTGTGGTAAGAAAGAAAAGCACTGGAGCACATTCTCACCTACTGCCCCAAGGCCCTGAGAGAAATGTGCTACAAGTGGTGCCAAGACCAGGTGCAAAAAGAGTTGGAACCATCTGTATTGCTCTTGGTATCATCAAACTCATCCAACCAACAAAATTTGTTAAGGACGGAGAGCTGCCCCAGATACAAAAGAGGGTACTTACAGGCATCCTTGTGTCTACACAGAACTGGAAGCTAGCTAAGCGTTTAGATTCCCAAATTCCATCTGCATGGCCGCCTTGAGACCTGTCATCATCCTGCTTTTTGAGTCAACAAGGCAGGAAGTTATTTTGGAACTCACTGCTTCATAAGAAGAGAGGACTGAGAAGGTGAACAAGACCTATAGAGATTCAATATGAGGGCTTTGTGGGGATGGAAGGCCTGGTGTTAGATGATAAAAATGGACTTGTAGCAGTTTTACAGGCATGTCTCTCCATAAAGTCTAGAGTTTGCTGGTAGTGGCAGGGGTGAACAAAAGCAGTACTGTCAAGAGGATGACAGGCGTGCCAAAATGTTTTTCTAGATGACTGCAGATCAGGAGTTGTGAGCCATTAAATATGAGTGGTACTGGAACACAGACCAGGATGGCAGATATTGTTAGACCTAAAATACCTAATGACCCCTGGTTAAATTACTGATAATGTGTTCCAGGGCATCAGATGACAAAGTGCAGAGACTATTTGACATATGTGATGCTTTTTGCAACTGTGTTATTAATTATGGAATAATATCCTGAATTAATCTTTTAAATACAAGTTCAGACACGTATGGCTGAGGGTGACTGGAGTCCACAACAGACACTTCACATTCTCACAGATGTATAGATGGGTGGTTTTTAAGGGAGAGGAAATGGCAAATATCATCTTTGCGAACTGTAGGCAACCACAAACAGAAACACACCCAGTTAGAAGATAGCACACTTAGAGATCTAACTGAAGTGTCAGCTGGCATATGAATGAGTAGACTGCCCCATTATGCAATCTTCTTAAGATCACCCTATGTAGGTTTAACTACAACATGAGTTTGCCACACATGAATTAGCAGTCAACTATATTTTATTTAAAAAGCAGTGTCTCTCCTGTTCACTCTTCAGGGCAGTTAAATTACAGTTAAAGGAACTATTCCTTCCAAAGGAATAAGCAAACAGTATACATGTCTTGCTCAGTGTAATTAATTGAATATATTAATAAATTATTAGTGAAACACAAAGTGAATGAATAACCATGTTTAACAAAAGAATAACAGGTCACATAGGAAAATATTCACTACAGCTAACTGCATGATCCAATTTCAGTTATACGTAGAAATGTATGGAGTTGCTTATGTTTAAAGATATTATGCAGATTGTACTAAAATCCCATGCTCTCTAGGCTATAATAAACAACTTCTAATTCATGTGTCTCATTTCTACGCATCTGCATTTTTTCAGTTGCTTTAATATGTCTGCAAAACCCTCTTATTCAAATTTGGTTCACTTTTTTAACATATAAAGTCAAACCTCCTTCTAAGGATTTCATGAGATTTGTGCTTTGTTTACCATCATAGCTTTGAGTTAACTTTCTTTATTAAAGAAGTTAAACTTTCTGTTCACAACTCACAAACAAGAAAGCCCTGGGGCCTGATAGATAAATACTGTTTTAGACTTCACATTAATTGTATTTTTATAATTTATACTTTCTCTTTATCCTTATATTATTTTGCTTGTGTCCATCCGTGCTCAATATAAACAACAGTTGCCACAACTACTATAAAGAGAATCAGCACCTCCAAATACGAGACCATGGTCCTCAGCGTGAAAAGGGTGGAGTGCCCTCTTAGGGTTGGGGGCGACATCCTGCCCCAAGTGGAGGAGTTTAAGTATCTCGGGGTCTTGTTCACGAGTGAGGGAAGAATGGATCGTGAGACTGACAGGCGGATAGGTGCGGCATCCGCAGTGATGCGAGCTCTGCATCGGTCTGTCGTGGTGAAAAAAGAGCTGAGCCGTAAGGCAAAGCTCTCAATTTACCAGTCGATCTACGTTCCTACCCTCACCTATGGTCATGAGCTATGGGTAGTGACCGAAAGAACGAGATTGCGAATACAAGCGGCTGAAATGAGTTTCCTCCGCAGGGTGTTTGGGCTTTCCCTTAAAGATAGGGTGAGGAACTCAGTCATCCGGGAGGAGCTCAGAGTAGAGCCACTGCTCCTCCGCATCGAGAGGAGTCAGATGAGGTGGCTCGGGCATCTGATCAGAATGCCTCCTGGACACCTCCCTGGTGAGATGTTCCGGGCAAATCCGGGAAGACCCAGGACACACTAGAGGGACTATGTCTCCCGGCTGGCCTGGGAACACCTTGGGATTCTCCCGAAAGAGCTGGAAGAAGTGGCCGGGGAGAGGGAAGTCTGGGCTTCTCTGCTTAAGCTGCTACCCCCGCGACCCAACCTCGGATAAGCGGAAGAGGATGGATGGATGGATTTTTCCTTCACTTCAACGTATGCCTTCCGATAAAATGAAAAGGTACGTACAGCCCAGCTGTAACTAACAGAAATGGTCTTGCCAGCCTACATATCCATACCAACACACAGAAGTAGAAACATCTACATCACGCCAGACTAACCAGCACAGGCAAGACGCCTTAGAACATGCGTGTTTAAATCCGGTCCTGGAAGGCAACATTGGCTGCAGGTTTTCATTTCAAGCATCTTCTTAATCAGTGACCAGTTTTTGCTAATTAACTTCTTTTGCCTTAGTTTTAGTTTACTTGACTCAAGTGCCTTAGTTGTTTCTTTTTCCTTAATTAGCATCCATACAATAATGAGACACAAAATGACCTGCCATATGAGCAGCTCACCACTGCCCATCGCACAATATCTGAAAATAAAGAAAGGTGAAGGTCTCAGCGAGGCTGATCTCTCAGGACACCAAAACATTTTGACAGTGTTCTTAGGAAAAACAGAAAATCAACAGTTTGGGAAATGTCTACTGTGGCAGAATGAGTGCAGCATCAAGCCATGGAATTAAATGATGGGTTTAATAAACAGCAAGAATAATTGGCTTCTCATTAAGAAACTGGTTGGAGTGAAGTTGGTTGAAATTTGAAGCCCCAGTTTAGCAGGTCATCTGTCTTCTCATTTCTGTTTGGCTGTTATTTAATGAAGAAAGGAATTAATTCAGAGGACTGAATCCTTAAAAACATGGCCATTAAAATGAAGGGAAAATGAGTTAATTAGCAGTGAAAACTGGTCACTGATTAGGAAAAAGGTTAGAATGAAAACCTGCAGCCACTATGGCCCACCAGGACTGGAGTTCGACACCCCTGTGTTAGAACAACAAAATCAGCGTATGACAAACCACAGAGCGACATTATCCGAAGATCAGAGGCAGCAAGGCTTGCACATAGACAGTGAACGAAAAACAAATTACACACACAACCTTTCTGAAGAGCAGCGGCAAACTGCCAGAGAACAAGAAACATTACGACAGAAAAACTACAGGGATTCCATAACACTGGCATCTCAAAACAACATATTCCATTTATATTATGGCGTAGGCAATTCCCCGTTTGTTTAGCATAATGTATGACTATCAGCAAGTCACAACGACAAACGTTTAATAATGTCGGAGTTTATTTGCCAGGCCCTGTTTTTACCCATGGCCAGTTGTACACTATATTTTCCAGAGTTACATTGAAACCCAGGTTAAACGTACGGGTACTTGTGGGTTACAGACGGGAATATTTTCGCGGACAATAACATTTATGCAACAAATAGTGTTTTCTGACAATTATTATAGACGTTGGTATACTACATTACCTGACAGTCACACTTCACACATACTGACATACATGTGTTCTGCATTTCCCTTCGTATCCAATATGTTTTGTTAACCTGCTCATGTTACACTTTGTATTGTAAATATTCATGCTGTTGTAAGTGACTATAATAACATCCCATACTAATCATGTGACTATTATAATATTAAATCCTCTCACAATTCACTACTTATTAAAATAATCTCCTTTCTTACTGTAACATGTGATGTTCTTCTCTCCCTCATTATCATTTCGTTAACGCTTTTATTCTTGTGAAATTTTCATAAGCACGATTTGCTAGTATATACAGTACATATAAAGTGACAAACCACCTGGCATCCGCCCATGCTCAAGTGTAGAACAGCGACGTTTACATGTGTCAACGTTGCTAATGTTGTCTGGCTTCCACAAGAACACCTTTTTCAAAGTAGTTAATTTGAATGAATCCCCTCATTAAATTAAACCAACCTAAAATTAATTCTTGTTGTGATGATGAACAACTAGAGCATGAAAAAGAAATCAAAAAATGAAATGCGAATCAGAAAAATAAGGACAACTTTAATGTTGAATGTGCAAAGAAGTCATGAACACAAAGAAATTGGGATGTAAGGGCTAGTGATAATTAATGACCGGACTCCTTATATATTCCACAAATTTTATGGAAAATGTTACATCAATCAATAGCTAGCATTTGCACCTAAGGCTGCCAGGATCGTGTCTTTACTGAGTTTTTGCTCGTATTTTTTTACCATTAGTGGTGCTATTTTAATTGTGCTGGTGCATTACATCTAGCTAATGGAGGAAAAAGGCAGTTTACCAAAAGCACTGTGTACAAGGAAATCTTTAGTGTTTAGTATGTATACTAAAGATTACAGATTTAGTTGGGTACAACCCCAGTCTGTAAAATAAATAAAATTAGTAACAATAAAAATTAAATCTACTATATTTACACTTTCAATAATATGGGCAAAATTTCTGCTCTGTCAGACAATTCTGTATTTAAAAGAAAAGGAATATTCTGCAGTCCTAAAATAAAGATAAGGTATAGATTTACTTTTCCTAATTTTTACTTCTTTTATTTCTCTTCTTATCCTACCATAGTACCATTGCAGCCATTTTGCTAAATATGAAGGTACAAAATGCTTTTTTTCTGTTTACCTAAAGTATTGTTTCCTCTCTTTTTTAGAGTGCAGAACAATTATGTGATGCATCATATTTAATCATATGTAGTGTTCTTTTCACTCAATAATATGGCCAAAATCACATTTCATTATGGATAGATAGTATTTCCTGTTTTAAGCTTTTCTAAACAAAATGATGCTGCTACTACATTCTCAAAAATAAAGGTGCCAGAGTGGTTCTTCAGATCAATGCCACAGGGGAATCACTTTTAATTCCTAAAAGAACAGTTCTCATGAAACGTCCACAAAGAACCTTCATTTGTTTAGATACATAAAAGGCTCCATAAGTAACCACATACAGATGATAACAAAGTTGTGACTTATCAATGGATCCCTGATTTCAAAACAACTCTTGCTGCATACATTAACACAGGCTAAGTTCAGGATTTCTCAATCTCTTGATTTGTTTTAGTCCATCTAGGTAGCCTACTATACATTACAGATTTCTTTTTTGTCCACATACTGTATTGGGGCCTTTTCAAAGCCCAAAAAACAATCTTACATACAAAGAACACTACAAACAATGAAATGGTTCTTTATCTGCACATAGCACTATGAGGAATCACAAAACCTAGTAAAGTACCATTAAAATACCGTTGTTTTTAAGAGTGTAATAGGAAGGAAACTGCTAATCAGTTTGATGTGTGTCAAACAAGGGGGTCAGTTCAAGTTATTATAAAGCAAAAAGGAAGACCCTTTTCTTCAGATTATAAATAGCACAGCAGACATAAATCGCAATTTACTTTTGAACAACCTGCTTCTATAGTTTATCATAATCTTTATATATAATACACTACCGTGGCTATTCGTTTGTCTGTCCAGGATTTTAAATCACCTGTAGCTCGCAAACTGTTTGACCTCTTGACCTGAAATTTAGAACACATATACTACGTGACATCTACTATCCCCTTTCGGGATGATGATTGACCTCCAAGGTTATTCATCTTTTTATTTTATTTTATTGTAGAATCAACTCTCGGCAGTGGCCAGCAGGGCAGCCGTGCGGCGCATGTGTACGGGCGCCGTTCTCATCCCTAACACCTTCTCCATCACTACTCCTACCTCTTCATATCTTAAATCAGCGGTTCCTAAACTGTGGTACCGGAGCCTTTTCAGGTGGTACGCATCGCAGTCTATGAAATTTATCTGTGCAAAACCCTTTATGACAAGCCTGTTGTGAGCAAAAACCAATGAAACGGTTTAAATACAATAATATGTGGATTCCCAAATTTAGTGTGGTGTGAAATTTCGTCATCTGAATAAATACAACCTATTATTCGAATCAGTATTTAGTTCATTTAACGCTACCATAATTCCGTTTCGCGGAAGTCAACTTCTACTTCTTCACTGTTTGAGCTTTTGGTCACTAGATGAAAGCACAACGCCGACACTATTTAGTCTTCGGTAACTCTGCCTCACAGAAACCGCTCGCGTTTGTTGTTATACGTGCACTGCCGCTGTATCGCATTGTAGTCACTAGATCTAAGCACAAAACCGATACCATTTCGTCTTCGGTAACTGCGTCACAAACAGGTCGAAGGGAGGGTTTAGTTTCGGGGCGGAATTTATCAATATATGTACATGCACAAAATTTTTTATAAATTTTTGCATAATTTCTTCCAATTCTTTAACTTATTCAGATTTCGGGGCGGTTTAGACCCGAACTCCCCCCCTTACAGCTCTCCCTCCCTTTCAACAAGGTGCGGGTGGGACGCAACGCAACTCACTTAACCTCACGTGGTACTTGACGTCCAAAAGTTTGGGAACCCCTGTCTTAAATCATTCTTGTGGCAGATTGAAGAACTAAGTGCCAGCTTAAGTGAAAAATAAAATAATTGCAACACAAACACTGCCTTAATCAGTTTTAACACGAAAAGATGCCGACGAAAAAAGAGAAGAAGCGGGGTGCTAGGGTGGAGAAAAGAAGAGCTTCTCAGGAAGCAGCAAGCACATCAACCTCTGAGCAAATGAATGGTAAACATACAGAGAGATAGCATGAAAACTAGGAATGCTCAAGTCAAGTGTATTCATGCAGTGCGCCATTACTGGTATTAATATACTGTAAATATGCTGAGACTATACTTGTTTGGAATTTGTCAACAAACCTTTTTAAATCTACAACTCGCACTCTTGCTTGCTTATTAATCATTTTGCCCATTCATTTTCAATGACTACAAACCAAGCAATATTATCTGCTTACCTTAGAATACAACTTTCACCAGATAATTCAGTTCACCTTCATCTTATACATTTACTCTCCTTTAGTTCATGACTTCTTCACCCAGCTTCTCCAACCTACTCCATACATTCCAAGTCACAGTCCTTGCACTGTCTCCTTCACAACTCCTGTTACTTTCTACGTCTCCTTCTTATGACCAATGTATTTTCATTATAGAAGAGTCCAGTGTTCTTACAAACTGACCTTGACTCCAAAAGTGGTTCAGAAAACATTAGTGTAGAACTGAAAGCACTGGTGTAAAGGGTTCAAAAAAGAAACAAGCCAAAGTGTTTTTGGCATGTAGAAATGCAGAGGACTACTGGTGAAGAGATGCACTGTATCAGAGACAGAAGAGAAGCAGCAAAAAACGTGCCTGTAAAAGCCAGAAGAAAACTGTGAAATAACAATGGGTCTCACTTTTAATGAAGCTTATATCTGCAACAATTAGAGGATAAACAATTAGCAACAGATTCCCCACCTCTGGTAAGTGACTGGTAATGTGGTTGCTATACAATAGAAATATAAATCTATATGAAATTCATTCACATATTTTTGAACTTAGAGTAGCTTAAGATACAAGTTACAAGCCATTCCTGAATGAGATGTCAGTCCATTTAAAATATACATTCTGGCGGCATGTTGCTCAGGAATTAACATACAGGTTAGGTGTATTGGCAATCCTAAATTGTTCCTAGCATGTGCTTGGTGTGTGTGCGTGCCCTGAGGTGGTTGTTTGTTCCTGCCTTGCGCCCTGTGTTGGCTGGGATTGGCTCCAGCAGACCCCCATGATCCTGTGTTAGGATATAGCGGGTTGGATACTGAATGGATGGATGGATAGCTTGGCTACATTACAGCCACATTATTGCCAGTGTTAACCATATTGCAGTGGTTTAGTCTTTGAGTACTTGTTTGGCTGTCAATTTTTATGCCAACCAATGTCACACTCAGTTCATTCTGCTTACTTCTCTTTGTTCAGGGAGTGACCCTTTTATTTTTTTTTAAATTCTGAAATATTTTTAGTTTTTGCAATAATTTCATATACTTAAGTTCTAGTAAATGGCCCTTTTATCTTTTTTAATTATGAAATATTTGTAGTTTTTGCCATAACTTTATGTACTTAAGATTCTCTGCCACATTTTCATTAACTCACTCTTTTCTACAGAGATTTTTTCCTAAGTTTTATTCAAATAGTGACTGCACTGAATGCTAAACAGGAGTTATTACTTTAATAACAACTTGAACGTTTAAGTTAAAATGGCAGCAAGGTTATTGCTCCCCTTTACCAACGACTGGTGTTAGCACGTCTGCACCGCTCATCGCTAATCATCAGCATTTGGATACAATTAATGGAGCAAATGTACACATTTAAAGCTGTGGCACAGACTACAAACATTTATGAGTTTCTTGTGAGTATTTATAGGTTAGATAAGTAAATTATGAGATCAAATGACACATTGAGTGCATGCTTAGTTAGAATAAAAACCTGCAGCCATGGGAGCCCAGTAGGGCTGAACTTGCAAAGCACTGCTATATGGTATTGTTTCTGTTAATTTATTGCTTGTTATTTTGCCATGCAGTATCGCGGGGCAAAGCAGCAGATATTAGTTGTAGATGTAGGAGAAAAGTAGCGCCAGATCGTTCATTGCTTTTTTTGAACTTTGTAAAAATCTCAAACTTTCTCTTGTTCACTCTGCCAAAAGTGTGACAATTACCTTTACCTACCATGTGTTTAATATTTGCATCTTTGTTTCTTTTGCTTTCATAGTTTCATGTGCTCCGTATTACTAGTAATTTAGAAGTGTTTTTTGTTTCTGAGGAATGCAAACGGAAATTTACATACATAACATTTTCAAGCCATCTGGAATCATTAAATATTCTCAGCAACATTGAGATAAACAATTCTAACATTCAGCTGAGAAGAGAATTTGTAATATGCTCAAGTACAGCATATGATAGAATTTTTGTTAATTGCGATATATTCTTCCATAAACACAGAATAGCATATACAGTAAATCAGTTGATTCTATTCCTGAATTCACTGCTATCTTTAATTTAGGATATCTGAGCATGAACAGGACAAGGATGCATGACCTCATGTCATGTTTTCTATGTGTGACAACTACTATTTTTTTAAGTAATTGCATAATGTTTATTGTGTACACTGCCTGCAAAATGTGCAAATTAAGCATTTTTTTACATTCTCATGTTTGTGGGTTATGGCTGCACTTTCATTTTTCTCACTTTACCATCAGAGTAATAAGTTTTCTCCAAGCCTACAAAACACAAAGACTGGGTTGGCAATCTCCCACAATCCTTGATGTATATGTTTATGAATGAAATGTGTGTGCACAGTTCTTTAGTGTAATGTATTGTTCTACCTGAATTGGCCAGACTGTAAGCTTTTCCAGGGTGACACAGGTGTGTAATTCCATCAATTGATGGAAACTTTCATTTTGCCAATCCCTAATTTCTACACAATATTGAAAATGTTTTTAATCAGGACATATCCAATATTCAATCTAAATCTCCAAAGTCCTGTACAAATTAAATTTTCTGTATTGAGTGCACTTTATGATCGTTTTTGCAATGAGAGGCACTATATACGTCTTTGTAGCTAAGTAACGTTTTCCAATATTTCAACCCGATACTGTATTTTTAAACTACATGAATTGGTCATTTGTTTCCAACACTCAAGCCCTTCTGTGTAAAGAAGTACCTCCTGGCTTCTGTTTGAAGCACAGTATTTCTACCTGCTTTTTGGAATATGTTTTTAAATAATTTAAATGAAAGAATTCTGCTAGACCAGTTTTTTCAACCAATTTCAAAACCTTTGAAGACAATAGATTGTAGCTTCAGAATCAGTATTTGGTATCTAGCCATTTCAAAGCCTTTTTGCAAATCAATGAAAATTACGTTGTCTGATTTGCTTATGACTCTAGTTGTCAGTTCAAGAAGTAACAGATTGTTTTAGTTTGAATCTTTCTCTCATGCACCTATACTGGCCATTATTTACTATATTATTTTCATAGTCTTCTAATTTATGTCAGTAGTAGATAGATAGATAGATAGATAGATAGATAGATAGATAGATAGATAGATAGATAGATAGATAGATAGATAGATAGATAGATAGATAGATAGATAGATAGATAGATACTTTATTATTAGGGGAAATTCACATAATCCAGCAGCAGTATACTGATACAAAAAACAATATTAAATTAAATAGTAATAAAAATGCATGTAAAAACAGACAATAACTTTGAACAATGTTATCATTTACTTCTAGTGTGGGGGAGGAACGATCTCCTCAGTCTGTCAGTGGAGCAGGACAGTGACAAAAGTCTGTCGCTGAAGCTACTCCTCTGCCTGGAAATGACACTGTTCAGTGAATGCAGTGGATTCTTCATGATTGACAGGAGTTTGCTTAATGCCCATCGCTCTGCTACAGATGTTAAACTGTCCAACTTTACTCCTACAATAGAGCCTGCCTTCTTAACAAGTTTGTCCACGCGTGAGACGTCCTTCATCTTTATGCTGCCTCCCCAGCACACCACTGCGTAGAAGAGGGCACTAGTCACAACCGTCTGCAGCATCTTATTGCAGATGTTGAAGGACGCCAACCTTCTAATGAAGTATAGTCGGCTCTGTCCTTTCTTACACAGAGCATCAGTATTGTCAGTCCAGTCCAATTGGTCATCCAGCTGCACTCCCAGGTATTTATAGATCTGTACCCTCTGCACACAGTCTCCTCTGATGATCATGGGGTCCATGAGGGGCCTGGGCCTCCTAAAATCCACCACCAGTTCCTTGGTCTTGCTTGTGTTAAGGTGTAAGTGGTTTGAGTCACACCATTTAACAAAGTCTTTGATTAGCTTCCTGTACTTCTCCTCCTGCCCACTCCTGATGCAGCCCACAATAGCAGCGTCATCAGCGAACTTTTGCACATGGCAGGACTCCGAATCGTATTGGAAGTCCGATGTATGTAGGCTGAGCAGGACCAGAGAAAGTACAGTCCCCTGTGGCGCTCCTGTGTTGCTGACTACAATGTCAGACCTGCAGTTCCCGAGACACACATACTGAGGTCTGTCTGTAAGATAGTCCACGATCCATGCCACCAGGTGTGAATCTATTCCCATCTCTGTCAGCTTGTCCCTAAGGAGCAGAGGTTGGATGGTGTTGAAGGCACTAGAGAAGTCCAAAAACATAATTCTTACAGCACCACTGCCTCTGTCCAAGTGGGAGAGGAATCGGTGTAGCATATAGATGATGGCATCCTCCACTCCCACCTTCTCCTGGTATGCGAACTGCAGAGAGTATACCATACAATGATTTTCACTTGGTCACATCCACAATAGCCAACTTCTTAGCTTCTTTGTATTTCTTTGGAGACATCTCAGTGTGACACCATTACATTGGAAAACCCTTTTTATTAACCCAGTGACGTTTTTCACCATTAGTGTCACATCTGTGCATCCTAGAGGTGCTGCCTGACAAAGACATCAGGCAATTTTTTTGTCACTACACTTTGCAACAATATCTGTTATTGAACAAGATTCTCTCAGACTCCAGGCTCCAATGAGATTCCAGATGAACCAAGCACTCCCATGACACCATCAGCACCCATTTTGGGTTTCACTTTCTAGCTCTCCATCAAGTGGCAACCAACTGACAGCTAAGCTCCTTTGTTTACCTGAATGTGTAGAAGATACAGCTGTAGATCAGATAACGTGATTACAATGTTTCTCAGTGACCCTTGGTATGAAAAGCCTTGGCACCAAGTTCATTTATGAATAATTTTGTGTTTTCGAATGATGCTTCTTGTGAAAAATCCATGACTATAACTGAAATCACATTAACATTCACTTCTTGGTTTCAGATCAGATATTCTGGTACTTTACATCAGGTCCATTCAATTGTCAAATCTAGAGATACTGCAGAGTCCATAATCTTACTTTATAAGTCATTTCAGTAGCAAATACCAAGGTGATACTCTGGTATAGTATAATTGTTTGCATGTCTTTTTCTACATTTCAGTATAATACGGTAAATCAGTTGCAGGGACTGATCTTGCTGCCTTGGGGTTTAAAGTCCATAGCCCATAGCCCTATGCACTAGATCTCACTACCTACATTATGAAGCCAATGAATGTAAATATTAAAGAGAAATTATATTTTGTATATTTAAGTGTGAAAAATCATTAACTTTTTAAATTATATACATAGTAAATTTTCTTTTTTGTGATCAGTTCTGAGGTGAGCATACTGAAGAGTAGTATAAAATTAACAAACAATAGAAAAGCATATAACCAGTCATCATCTCCAACCCGCTATATCCTAACACAGGGTCATGGGGGTCTGCTGGAGCCAATCCCAACCAACACAGGGCGCAAGGCAGGAAACAAACCCTTGGCAGGACGCCAGCCCACCACAGAACACACACACACACACCCACACACCAAGCACACACTAGGGACAATTTAGGATCGCCAATGCACCTAACCTGCATGTCTTTGGACTGTGGGAGGAAACCCACACAGACACGGGGAGAACATGCAAACTCCATGCAGGGAGGACCTAGGAAGCAAACCCAGGTCTCCTTACTGCAAGGATCATAGTTTTACAGAAGTTGCACCCCAGTTGTCCCACATAATTTATACAAGGTGTTACAATGAATTTTTATTTTTGCTGCAACATTCACGAGATTCTTCTTAAATGGCCAGCTTTTGTATTTTGAAAATGGGTTGTTGGGATGGAGAGTGTTATTGAAAATTCTTTTTGAATTCAGTTACTCGAATGGAAACAGCTCACTTTTTTCTCAAATCAGATTCGGTTTTGTTTAATTATATTTAATGCTATTGTTTAAGTCTTTTGAGGTGCCATTATTTTTTGATTGAAGGTAGTCTGCCAAAGACTGCAAGAAATGTACTTTATCATGGTTTTACCAACACATCAATGCTAGGAAATTAGAAATAGTTTAACAGTTAGATAAAATAACAGTAAGGGATAACTCTTCCCTCAGATTTTCTTAAACATTAAAGCATTGTGGGTAAACCTGCACACAGCCTATTACAAAAAGAAGAGTCAATATTGTTCCACTCAGTTTTGATGGCTTCAAGCAGTGAATCTGAAGCCTTTAATATGTTCCCAAGCTAATTTGTATTTAATTTAAAATCAAATGTTCTCCAGAGGGTTTAAATCTGGACTAAGGCCAAAACTTGCTCTGAAGCCAATACTTGGTGGCCACATCTTGGTGGTTTTTACATTGTGGACAGGTACATTGTTTAGCTGAAAAATAATGTCTGATCTTTCCTCCTATGAAAATTACTTCTCAATTAAGGGATGCAAGCCTTTCTGCAATATCCTTGTGTATTAATCAGCTTTTCACACTGAACTAGCTCACTAGTATCAGCAGCTGAAAAGACTTTGCATACTTAAAACAGTGGATTCAGAAAATATTCAGGACCCTTCACTTTCTGCACACTTAAAAATATGTATTGATTGGAATCTACCTGTGGAAAACTGAAGTGATCGGGCACCATTAAGAAAGGCATGCACCTCTTTATATAAAGTCCCACAATTCACACTTCATGTTAGGACAGAAAAACAAGCTGTGAAGTCCAAGGAACTTTCTGTAGACCTCTGTGATAAAACAGTGGTGAGGCATAGATCAGGGCAAGTGTATAAACCATTTATTTAAGCTTTGAGTGTTCTCGGGAGCACAATTGTCTTAGTAGTTGAGAATTGGAAGAGGTGTGGAACTACCGCTGCCCTTCCTAGAGCTGGCCAAGCAGACAGAGTAAATGGGTAAGGAACGAGTAGGTCAAGGAGGTGAACTAGAACCAAATGGTCTCTCTAACAGAGCTTCATAAGTCTTCTGCTGAGATGGGAGAACACTCACCTCAATAATTGTGAGATTGAACAAGTTTAGAACCACCAGGACACTTCCTAAGGTTGACTGTCTGGCCAAACTGAAGTAACCAAGCAAGAAGGGCCTTGGTCAGCAAAGTAACCAAAAACTCAGTGGTCAGACTAACAGAGTACTCTGCTGAAATGGGAGAACCTGTTAGAAGGATGGCTATCTCCGCAGCATTCCATCAATCTGATGTTTGTGGTTGAGTGGCTATATGCACAGTTAGGTCCATAAATATTTGGACCGCGACAATTTTTTTCTAATTTTGGTTCTGTACATTACCATAATGAATTTTAAATGAAACAACTCAGATGCAGTGAAAGTGCAGACTTTCAGCTTTAATTCAGTGGGTTGAACAAAAAGATTGCATAAAAATGTGAGGCAACTAAAGCATTTTTTTTAACACAATCCCTTTATTTCAGGGGCACAAAAGTAATTGGACGAATTAAATAACTGGAAATAAAATGTTCATTTCTAATACTTGATTGAAAACCCTTTGCTGGCAATGACAGCCTGATGTTTTGAACTCATGGACATCACCAGATGCTGGGTTTCCTCCTTTTTAATGCTCTGCCAGGCCTTTACTGCAGCGGCTTTCAGTTGCTGTTTGTTTGTGGGCCTTTCTGTGCGAAGTTTAGTCTTCAACAAGTGAAATGCATGCTCAGTTGGGTTAGGATCAGGTGACTGACTTCGCCATTCAAGAATTTTCCACTTCTTTGCTTTATTAAACTTCTGAGTTGCTTTGGCTGTATGTTTTGGGTCATTGTTCATCTGCATCATGAAACGCCGCCCAATCAATTTGACTGCATTTAGCTGGATTTGAGCAGACAGTATGTCTCTGAACACCTCAGAATTCATTCGGCTGCTTCTGTCCTGTGTCACATCATCAATAAACACTAGTGTCCCAGTGCCACTGGCAGCCATGCACACCCAAGCCATCACACTGCCTCCACTGTGTTTTACAGATGATGTGGTATACTTTGGATAATGAGCTGTTCCACACCTTCTCCATACTTTTTTCTTGCCATCATTCTGGTAGAGGTTGATCTTGGTTTCATCTGTCCAAAGAATGTTTTTCCAGAACTGTGCTGGCTTTTTTAGATGTTCTTTAGCAAAGTCCAATCTAGCCTTTCTATTCTTGAGGCTTATGAGTGGCTTGCATCTTGCAGTGCACCCTCTGTATTTACTTTCATGCAGTCTTCTCTTTATGGTAGACTTGGATATCGATATGCCTACCCCCTGGAGAGTGTTGTTCACTTGGTTGGCTGTTGTGAAGGGGTTTCTCTTCACCATGGAAATGATTCTGCAATCATCCACCACTGTTGTCTTCTGTGGACGTCCAGGTCTTTTGTATTGCTGAGTTCACCAGTGCTTGCTTTCTTTCTCAGGATGTACCAAACTGTAGGTTTTGCCACTCGTAATATTGTAGCAATTTCTCAGATGGGTTTTTCTTTTTCACAGCTTAAGGATGGCTTCTTTCACCTGCATGGAGAGCTCCTTTGACCACATGTTGTCTGTTCACAGCAAAATCTTCCACATGCAAGCACCACACCTCAAATCAACTCCAAGCCTTTTATCTGCTTAATTGATAAGACATACCGACGGACTTGCCCACACCTGCCTATGAAATAGCCTTTGAGTCAATTGTCCAATTACTTTTGAGCCCCTGAAATGAAGGGATTGTGTTAAAAAATGCTTTAGTTGCCTCACATTTTTATGCAATCGTTTTGTTCAACCCACTGAATTAAAGCTGAAAGTCTGCACTTCAACTGTATCTGAGTTGTTTCATTTAAAATTGATTGTGGTAATGTACAGAACCAAAATTAGAAAAACGTCTCTGTCCAAATATTTAAGGACCTAACTGTATATATATATATATATATATATATATATATATATATATATATATATATATATATATATATATAAAATACATATGACAGATTAAAGAACTCTGTGAGCATGAAGAAAAAGATTCATTGGTCTGGTGAGACAAAAATGTAACTCATTGGGCTGAACTCCAGGCCCTATGTGTTACAAAGGTCAGGCACTGCTCATCACCTGCCTAATACCATCTTCATGGCGATACACAGTGATGGCACATCATGCTATAGGGGTACTTCTCAGCGCCAGGGACAGGAAGCCTGGTCATAATTGAAGAAAGGATGAAAGCTGCTAAATACAGAGATGTCCTTGAAGAAAATCTGCTCCAGAAAGCATGTGACCTTAGGCTGAAGTGACAGCTCACATTTCAGCATGAGAATGACACAAAGTATACAGCCAAGACAACACTGGAGTGGCTGTGGAACAGGTCTCTGACTCTCCTTGAGTGGCTCAGTGAAAGCCTGGATTTAAACACCATAGAAAATTTGTGGAGGGACCTGAAGATGCAATTTACAGATTCCTCCCATCTAATATAATGGAGCTTGACAGGATATTCGAGGAAGAATGAGACAAACCACCAAAATCCAGGTGCGCAAAGCATGTAGAGATTTACTTAAGGAGACCTGAAGCTGTAATTGCTGCTAAAGGAACTTCTAAAAAGTATTGAATTAGTTTTCTGAATATTTATGAATGACAGATTTCAGTTTTTTATTTTTAATACATTCACAAATCTTTCTGAAAACATGTTTTCATTTTGTCATTGTTATTTGACTATAGATTGGGGTACTCAGCTGTAGTCCTGGAGGTCCACAGTTGCTGCAGGTTTTCATTTGAACCTGTTTCATAATTAGGCGCCAGACAGAGCAGATAATTAAACTTGGTATTTAATTATATTATTTGTCAGTGCTTTCATTCTTCCAAGATACATCTTTATCACATTGTAGATTTTTCATTTTCTGAGAGCATTATCCATATGTTGTTTGGTCCAGAACAAATTTATACTTCTTGGTCCATCCCATTCATTTCAAAACATTGCAATAACACAGATACTTCATGATGCACACACACGTTTAAATGTAAGCATGTTAGCTAGAAAGATGGTGGTTCCTTTATTATTTGTACCTCATTAACAACAGATGGCTGGTTAAAAAAAACTAGCAATAATTAAAACCTTAATGCAGCTGTTTAAAACTTAAATAGGCAATTAAGGGTCCTGAATCATAACAAACAAGCTAGCTAAAACTAAGCAGCCCAAAAAAAGGTATTGCGTTAGAAGTAAAGAAATTAGATCTAATTAAAAAGCCGATTAAAGCATAACCCTGCAGCCAGGGTTCCAGGCCCAGAGTTTAGCATGTCTGATTCAGATTGATGGGCAAAATGGGAAAATTATCAATTTACAATTTAATCTACAACACAATAAAGTATGCCGAATTGAAGGGGTCTTTATATTTTTTTAATCCACTGTATTTCTCATCTGATTCTGACATACTTCAAGAGCATGACTCCACTCACCACACAACTCGCTGCACTGCTCTACTTCATATCTTTCATACCCTGTCAAAAACTAAATTCAGTCCTTGATCTTTTTTTTTTCTTCTCAGGGAGCAATGGCTTCTCAACACATCTTCTAGACAACCAGCAAAAAACAATCTTCATGTAATTCTCCTTTAAGTGTTTTGTTGTCTAAGGTCTTGAATTCTTCTAACAATTTTTCACAGGCTTTTTTCTATGTCTTTCAGGCACATATATTTCATATGGTGGTCATCCCTGTTAGAGGTGGCCTTGGGTCTTCCAGATCCTTTACTTCTAGCAACCTTACCTGCTGTTTCAAAACAATGACATATTCTCTTAATACATCTTTTTCTCTGCCTTGTAAATATCAGAATAGCTGGTCTGACAAAGTTGAGCTGTATGATTCCTGACAGCACTTCCTGCATGATATTTTACTTTTTTCAGGGAATTTTCCTCTGTCCTTCAACCTTAAAACTCACATCACTGTATGTTGTAGGTCTCTCCCTACACTTTTTCTTTCATATTTTTTAATGACAGTTGGCAAACTATTACCAACAACACCTAGAGAAATATAATCAATTTGTATTATACTACAAACTATACCTAACAAAGCAATGTATATCCTCTACTTAAATTATCTTTAATAGCCCTATAGATTTTAAATAACACAAAACAGTTCTATTAAATGATTCTGAACATTTTTCCATATCTTAGTAAGTGTTACAAAGTCAAACAATTAATTTCCTGAGATTTTATATCTTTATATATATAATACGCTACTGTGGCTGTCCGTTTGTCTGTCCAGGATTTTAAATCACCTGTAGTTCGCAAACCGTTTGAACTATTGACCAGAAATGTGGTAGACATATACTACGTGACGTCTACTGTCCGATTTCAGGGTGATGATTGACCTCCAAGGTTATTCCTCTTTTTATTTTATTTTATTGTTGAATCAAACTTCGGCAGCGGCCAGCAGGGCGGCCATGTGGCACGTGTACAGGCACCATTCTCATCTATACCACCTTTGAATGCTAAGTGTACAGAGAAAGAGTAAGAAAACTATGAATGCTCAAGTCAAGTGTATTCACTGCACATTATTGTGCAGTGTACCATTACTGGTAATTCTATAATTGATGTTGTTTTATATATATACTAACTGTGTAAGCCCGTGCTGTAAAAAGCCCGGGGTCCTAGAAACTATTGAAATTGTCAGAAAAAAACTGAAATGTAGAGATGTCAGGTAATTGAAAGGAACTACTCTGGGCATCTCTCTCTTAGGAGGATTCGTTTGGCCGACATGCTTGCATCGCTTGTGCATTAGTGGCTAAACGACTTTGTCTTTCTTCAGACGTTTCATTTTGCTGATGTGCTTGCCTCACTTGTGTATTAGTGGCAGGAGGAAAAGTAAAAGGGAGACGTTTTTACCGATGTGTTCACCTCGCTTCTGTATTAGTGGCTAAGTGAGTGACTCTTTCTTTGGAGGTTTTGTTTTGCTGACATGCTTGTTCGCTTGTGCATTAGTGGCAGGAGGAAAAGTAAAAGGGATACCATTGTGCCAATGTTAGCGACTAAGCGACTTTGTCTTTCTTCTGAGGCTTTGTTTTGCTGACATGCTGGCCTCGCTTGTGTTATTAGTAGCTAAACGAGCTTTCTGTTTCCTCAGAGGAGGAGCCCTTACCCCGACTCCACCTCTCACTTCCAGGTTGGATAGACACACACACTTCCACACTTAGATGTTTATCTACAAGATGCCTCACATCTCAATAATAATAAGTTCAATTCATATTGCATGTCATACGGATTACAAAATCTACAGAATCCAGATTGATGCTGTCCTACCATAAATAGTGAATGATCATAGTATGTGCAATTCTAAGGTGAGTTAAAATAATTAATTCCCTACTTGCTGTACCTCGTTTAACCCATAAACTTTCTTGAACACTGTACTGATACATCCCTTTATCTTTAGTGCCACACTTTTTCCAAGCACCCCAAAATGTTTAATCTTAATAACTTTTCATTTCTAAATTTTCTAAATGTCACTTCCAGATCAATAGCTGCACTATCAACTAATTAATTAGGTGTAACTCCTTCATAGGCTGGAATCCATAAATAGAAACATATAAACCAACTATCTGTGTTACACAGCTTCCCCTGGGAAATTTTCAGACAATGGTACAACACCAGTCCTTGTACTTCAGCATTTGGCATGAAATTGACTTTGGTATTATTTTGCACCAAATGATTTCAATTATGTTAAACTTTTAATATGCTCTTTAAGGTTATAATTAGATTTTTTTTCACTTTTGCAACATGTTCCAGGTGATTCACCATTCATTTCAATGCACAACAATATGGACATTTAACATCCGTGGACCTTATTAAATTTCTTTATTAGATTCATAATCAATGTCTGAATTATAATTAAAACCACCATTACAATTTTTGAGCCAAGGCAAATAACCTTTTTGACTTGCATGTCAAAAAGAAGTTTCTCTGTTTATATCAATATGTTTTCAGGTATACCTGTGTTTAGCAACAGCAGCCCTGTGAACTTCTAAATGTTTATACTTGTATTCAGCAACCTCAAATTTGTTCACTTCAGGATTTTTTTTATGTATATGTAGCACAGGAATCCAGTGAGTTGGCTTGGAAGAAATGATTCAGTTAATAAGGTGCTGAGCATGATGAAGCTGGGTGTCAAGCAATATGACCTATGACCTGTTTATCCAAACTGGAGCACAGTACTCTGCTGATTTGTCAACCATCATCAATCACCCCATTTGTCCCACATAATTTATACAAGGTGTTACTATGATTTTTTATTTTGGCTGCAACATTCATGAGATTCTTCTTAAATGGCCAACTTTTGTATTTTGAAAATGGGTTGTTTGGAAGGAGAGTGTTACTGAAAATTCTTTTTGAGTTCTGTTACTTAAATGGAAACAGCTCACTTTTTCTTTCTCAAAACAGAATCTCCTTTTCTGGCAGTGTTATGATTAGGTTTTGTTTAATTATTTTTTCTCATTAAACTAAACTCAGTTCATGACTTTTTATGCTGTAGTTTAAGTCTTTTGAGGTGCTATTATTTTTTGATTGAAAGTAGTCTTAGCAAGGTCGAAAACACATCCCCTTTTTCACTCATCAGTCCACCATATTGATCAGTGGTGCGTTTAACCTACAGCACTGGAGACTTTTATTTACACACAAAGTCATTAAGTGACTGCTACGCTTTCTCTTCGTGCTTCTGTCAGTGTGCATGGCATGTTAGCACAGTGTATTCGGTACAGTATTATTATCATCAAATAAATAACATGGGCCACTAATTTTGCTTTTTTACTATAATGTCACCAAATTTCAATCAAAATCGTCAAATTGTTTTTGCATTTTCCATAGTTTTTCTATGGTAGAGGGGGTTTTACCCCTAAATATTGATATCCTTTCTTACTGGATACCTTTTTGCCTAGATGCACCATCCTTCCAAATTTCAGGTTTTTTAACTAAACAAGAAAGAGTTTTTGTTGATTAGTGAGTGAGTCAACTTTGAATTACACACATATAGGTACACTGTAAATATACAATGCTGGAATCACTTTTAACAATATACCAGGTCTAGATAAACAGCGACCTATTTTAACATTCTGTAAAACTGCAAAAATATCTGAACAAATAACTACCCCTGTTTGGACAAAGTTGCTGAATCCACTGCAAGCCATAAACAATAACTATCAATATGTTTATATAGTGGGAAATAATCAAAAAGTCTGGTATTCTAAAAAACCCGAAATTCAGGAACAAACAAATTTGCCACTATGTTTTCCTTCAAAGTATCTGCAGGTCCATATATAAACATCATTAACATTCCATAATAATTTTGATTAATACATTGACATACTTTTAAATTTTCAGACATACCAGAATTATTTGTTCTTAAAATCTACTGCTGTTGAAAGAAAAAGCCAAGGCAGGATTCCAATGAATGCCACTTTAGGATTTACCTGAAAACACTAAACCCATATTTTCAGCATATGCAGGACCCAAAAACTTGCTATACTTTTTTCCTAAAAAGTTACATAATATACCCATAACATGACAATCTATTTTATCTCCTTTAATATCAATCCAGTACATTAAAAGTAAATTTAATTTCCAAAGATTTAAAAACATTTGTCCCAGTTCATCCAGTATATCAGAATTTGGTGAAGATTTAGCTGCACCACAACATTATCACAAAGCCTGTCTTTGAATGACATCCAATATTTAAAGAACCAATAACAGCGCACTGCGAATACACTTGACTTGAGCATTCACAGTTTTCATCCTCTTTCTCAGTATGTTTAGCATTTGTTTGCTCAGAGGTTGATGCGCTTACTGCTTCCTGAGCAGCTCTTCTTTTCTCCACTCTAGCGGCCCGCTTCTTCTCTTCTTTCGTCGGCATCTTTTCACGTTAAAACTGATCAAGTCAGTGTTTGTGTTGCAGTTAGTACGTTTTTCTTAATTTTTCACTTAAGCTGGCACTTACAGTAAGTCTTCAATCTGCCTCAAGAATGATTTCAGATATGAAAAAGTAGGGATGAGAACAAAGAGGAATAACCTTGGGCTGCGGTGGGATGGTGCCCTGCCCAGGGTTTGTTTCCTGCCTTGCGCCCTGTGTTGGCTGGGATTGGCTTCAGCAGACCCCTGTGACCCTGTAGTTAGGATATAGCGGGTTGGATAATGGATGGATGGATAACCTTGGAAGTCATTCATCACCCCGAAAATGGATAGTAGACGTCACATAGTATACGTGTACCAAATTTCAAATCAATAGGTGAAACGGTTTGCAAGCTACAGGTGATTTAAAATGAACAGTCACGGTAGCGTATTATATATAGAGATAATGATAGACTAACCTACTGTATAAGCTATGCAACCATAATCAAAAACTGGTCTAATTTAATTTATACTAGGGCATGAAAAAATATTCCTCCTACCCTTCCTTATTTCCTCTGTTCTTGCTTATTCATAACACTTATTTTTGATCTCCAAACAAATTCAGTATATTACAAAAGACAACCTGAGATAACACAATACACTTTTTAAAATGATCATTTGATTTACTGAAAGAAAAAAGTTCATCAACACATATTATCACCCATGTAAAAAAGTAATGGTCCCTTAAACTTCTTATCCCTAATCCAAAATTCTAAACTCTGTTTATACACTGTTCTCTTCAAAGAGTTTTGAGACATTTGATGAATTTGAGCAGGCAAGATGTTTCTATACATCTTAATTAATTTTGTTACTACCATCAGCATGAAGATAAGTGAGTCAATAGCTGTGGCACCAATATATAGCCAGACCATAACACCCCCAACACATTTCACCTTGCTCTTGCCATCACTCTTATACAGGTTAATCTTGGTCTTATCCATGACCGTTTTACAAAATTCAAAGGACTCTTTTAAGTATTTCTTGGCAAACTGTAATCTAGTCATCCTGTTTCTATGGCAAACTAGATGTTTGTATTGCAGTGTAGCCTCTGCATTTCTAACAATTAGATCTTCTGAGGATGGTAGTCAATGTATGAGGAGTTTTCTTCATTATGAGAAGCACTGTAGGCATTTCCTGGCCTAGAACTCCCTTATTGATTACTAAGCTCACCAGTATGCTTTGTTTTTAGTAATGTTCTATATTGATTTTGATGATTCTAAGGTTTGGCTGATGCCTATTAATATTTTATTCTTGTGTTTCAGCATCATAATGACTGCTTTGGCTTTCACTGGCACAACTCTTGCCCTCATGATGAGACATCACAACAACAACTCCAAAGGTAATCAAAATCTTAGAAGCAAGACCAAATGCAGAAAGCTCTCTTACACCTTACCTGAACTAGTGAAGTAATTGATACACCTGAATAATCACAGAAACTTGTGAAGCAAAATTGCCACAACATTATCGTGCTCTGAAATGGGGGGTGGGTGGCAGTGATGTATAGAAAGTACTGTAATTTCCACATAATAAAACCCAAATGTATAAAAATACTCTTTAATAAAATTTGAGAATGTTCACTTTAATCACATGTGGATTGTCTGATAAATTTAAAAGTGTGCAGCACAGGGATAAATCATGGGAAATATGTCTTTGACACACATATTACGAAAGTCACTGTACATTCCTAAATATTTAACTATCAATATTTTTTTTATAGTCTGATCATATAATGTCACCTCTAGTACAGGGTTTGCAATCCTATTTGTGAAGCACATCACTTAAGAACTTTATCAATTTCTAATTGCATCTTATTAACAATTTGTATAAAATTGTTACTTCTAATCCAAAGAACTCCACTATCATCATACAAATATATAGACACTGGTATTTCTATTTGAGAAAAATATATTATTTATCATGGTATTAAACAATAAATACTAAGTGGAGTACCATTTTCTGCTTCATAAATTTTTGAATACCTTGATTCCACTTTATATACTTATACTTTCTCTGCTATGTCATACACAATTGTATTTGTAAACCCATTAAAAAGTCTTTGATGAGCTTCATCAGGTCTGATCTCTAAATAAAGAGGTTCCTTTTCAGATTAAAAAAAAAAATCTCAGATAAGTAATTTTTGGAAATTTATATTCTTCCAGACATGCTATTTTGAGTTGTACATTAAATATTTTAATAATGTCATTATTATACAATAGAATTTCCCTATCTCCACTATTTTTCAAAACAATTCACTACTGAAAAGCTGGTGTGGGTTTTGTTGTCAGGTGCATAAGATACTGTTAATCACAAACTGCTTGTGATACCCAGGTTGCCTACAGATGGCATTACCTTTTGAACCTAGGACACTGATAGTCATGAAACTGAGGTTGGACTAGGAAAATGGTGATGGTACAAAGTGAATTACACCATTAATTTTCTAAACAATAAAGTGTCCTCGAGTGCAGTGCAAAATCTTCTTAAAAAAATAAATACTCCAAAAAATGAAAACAAAGTACAAGTGAGGAAATTAAAATCAAGGGCAAGAGCAAAACTCCAGAGTCACCTTTAAAATCTTCTCTCCAGTGCATTCTCTCTCTCTTTCTAATAATTTAGTCAACTATCTCTGGATATGCTTAGCAGGGCCGAGACTACAGGGAAAGCGGTCCTCTGACTCTTGTCCTTGCCACCATCCCTTGGCATCTGCCATGCCCCACTGAGCATGACTCCATGTTCTCTATTGCCTTGGCGTCCTGTGGATCCCTAGAAGCTCGAGCAATCCTGCTCTTCACTATGCAGCAGGAGCGATCTGGTCTACTGTACCTCTAGAGTACTTCTCACATTGCTCTAACACTGGGCTTTCCCAGACTGCTTCACCAACTACTTCCATCACTTTCACCCACCCGATTCTGTTCTCTTTTTTTTTGTTTTTCCTTACTTCCTTTATTTGTCTCCCTTTCTCTCTATCCCAGCTTCCTTTATACTCCTGGGGGTGTGGCATTCTGATTGCAGTCTGTGCACTGCTGATGTGGATCAGCTGAAATAAACAAACAATCAGCTGTCCACACCTTACTTCTGCCAAATGTTTTTATTTTAAAACTGCATGCTGCCAAGGGCTTTAAAAATCCATATCAAAGGGAATTTTTGAATAATCAAAATAATAATTCTGCTTCAGAACTAAATGTTTTTGTATACTTCCAAGGCCATTGCAGTCAAAAGAGAATAAACAAATGGACTACCACAAGGTAATGTACTCATCCCGCCATTCCTTATTTTATATACAGACAACCAGCCTTATTCTTGAGAGACTAAGAATTTTCTGTACACTGATGATCTTGCACTCACCACTCATTCCAGTAACATTGCAGAAATCAAGGAAATGCTAAGCAGCACAGTGAATGAACTTGGAACTTACTGTAACAAAAATCAAAACTAAGACCTAATCTAAGTAAGACACAAGTATGAGCATTCCATCTAAAGATATGATATGTGTCTAGTAATCTTGAAGTAATAATGGGAGAAACACTGCTTGGAACACTCTCCCACAACTAAATATTTGGGTGTGACATTAGATTGATCCTTCACCTACAGAAATCACTGTCATAAACACCAGAATGAATATTTCTGCAAGAAAAAAAAATCCCAAAAGAAGCTGTTTAGGAAAACCTGGGATGCACAAGTTCAAATCTCGCGAACAAAAATGCTTATTCTGTTCTGCTCTGTGAGAGAGTAAGCAAAGCCCTGTCCAGAACAAATCCACTCATGTAAAGAAGTAAATATAGCTCTTGTGGACAGTGCCCGGAAGTTTATCCCGGCCATGTCCCTCAAGCCACCAGATGGAGCCCTCCCAGCAGTATGGAGGTGCCCCGAAGACCAGCAGGGAGTCATGGACGTTGTAGTTTTTATCTTCAGCCCTGCGGGATACCACAGGGGCCGCAAGAGGGAGCTGCAGGGAGGGCCGAAGACTTCTTTTTGCCCTATGCCCCGGAAGTACTTCCAAGTCACGTGAGCGGAAAGGCATGATGTACTTCCGGGTTGAAAAAAAAGGACTTTTATCTGACCCGGAAGTGGTAGGGAATTATGGACTGAAGGATGAGAAACACTTCCGGGTCAGGAGCTATAAAAGGATTGTGGGAGCTCCGAGACAGCGAGCTGCACTGGGTGGTAGGAGGGCAACGCATCTGGGAGTTGGAGGATTGGTATTGTTATCATCATTATTGTATTGGTTAATGAATAGTGTGGAGTGGAGGGTGCTTGGTGCACATTATTATAATAAAACAAAGAATTGTAGCATTTTTACCTGGTGTCTGGCGTGGTACCTGAGGGTTCAAAGGAGCACTAGCGCCCCATACTGCTACACTCTCAACAAGACCCATGGGATTATCACTGGCTGCCTAAGACCAACACCAATAGAAAAAAATCAGTATCCTAGCAGGAATTGCACCAGGTGATATTCAAAGAGAAGTAGAAGCAAATCATATACATTTAAAAGCTTTAACATCAGATAAACATTCCTGTTTGGCTACCAACCCAAAAACAAAGGCTGAGGTCTAGAAACAGCTTTTTCAATTTATCAAACTGTCTTGATACACTGAAAAATATAGGGATAAAGCCTGGAGGGAAAGAACTACATCTCTCTCCATCTGGTTACTTCCATCCAAAAGTCTTTTCTTCTAGCCATGATACAAATTTGATGTAATGGCTGTCTCTCAATAAATTGTACTTTGGGGTTATGAGATGTCAAATCTAATCTTAGAAGATGGAGTTGTCCAGCAATATCAACCCAATATGACTGTGGTGGAAAACAACCACCCACCTACCTGTATCAATGCCCATCATGTCCTACCAGCTGCACAATGAATGAGCCCAACGACAAATGCTAATGCAATTAATGTAGTCTTGTTTTTGTACAAATCTTATGCAAGATTGGATTTGATAAACTTTATTAATCCCAATGGGATACTTAGAAGCATACAGCAGGAGAAACATAAAAACAGAGATACATAATCATATGATAAATAATAAAATTAATCAATCAGTCAAGTATATTTTGCAGAAATTTCAAAATGAACTTAAAGAGTATTAGTGTTTGGTTTGGGATGTTGTTCGAAAGTATTCAATTTTCCCAATTGTGGTGGACAGAAAAGATCCCGTGGTGGAGTGGGCTTGTGGCTAAAAGTGTTCCATGACAGCACCTCCTGTAAGGGATAGGGGTAGGTGGGTTTCTTGATGACATCTAATTTTGCCGCCATCCTCTTTTCCGTAACAGCTTACAGTGTGTCCGGAGTTTCTTCCCAGGAGATTGAGGCACAGTACAACAACTGATGGAACATTTCCAATAACCTGCTACATACATCAAAAAAACGGAATTTACCTAGTAACATGTATTTTCTTGTATTCCCCGTAATTTTTATACATATTCTGTTACTGCCATCTTTTAGTTTATACGTAGACTATGATTTAATGTATGAGTTTAGTCAGTCAGTCTGCCAGCCAATCCCAGCCAACACAGGGCGCAAGGCAGGAACAAATCCCGGGCAGAACACACACCAAGGACAATTTAGGATCGCCAATGCACCTAACCTGCATGTCTTTGAGTTTAATTTTATTGAAATTATTATTTAATATGAGTTTAATTGTATTGAAATTTATTTGAATGCTATGACACAAAAAAATAAAACAAGTACTGCAGCCGTTTACTAGGAAATGAAAGTACAGAGCCTCTCAAGAAGGAAAAGTTGTACTTTTATCGTGCGAAATGTCGTAACGTTACACAAACTGTCAGGATTTACGCTTTTCTATTCTTTTACTCTCGGCATTGCTTAGCCGACAACTTATTGAATTTTGAAGCCGACGACCCCACAATCACTCAGGAAAACCAATGGAGCTATAACCAGTGCCAAGTCAAATGAGAAATATTCTTTACTTCAATATAATGAAACTACAAGCAATTACTTTAACTTAACTTCAACAATGAATACAAGCACCAAAACGAGCTAAACGTTGCAGGTTGCGTATACAAGCGGCGCGAGTCAAACCTTTTTAAATAACACAAAGAAAATATCCTCATAATTGCAAGTATTCCAAGAACTGCTGACTAAATCCCACGTTAATGCCATTTAGACATTAACCAAAAGGATAAAAAAAATCCACTACCGCTTCGCAAATTGTAATCCGCTTGTTTTGCACGAACACGCAACCAAACAGCAACAAGCGATGACAGTCACGTCTCCAGTCATCTCGCGAGGTTATGCAAATGTATCCCGCCTCAGTGCGCTGTGGGATAGTGGCAGTATAAAGTATATCCTCCCTCAGAAAAAAGATAAGCTAAAGGCAGGACGGGGGATGAAGATGGCGGACGCCAAGCAGAAGCGGAACGAGCAGCTAAAGCGATGGCTGGGCTCGGAAACGGACTTAGAGCCGCCCGTCCTTAAGAAGAAAAAGACAAAAGTTAAATTCGACGACGGCGCCGTTTTCCTTGCCGCCTGCTCGAGCGGTGACACGGACGAAGTGCTCAAGTTACTGGACCGGGGCGCTGACATCAACTACGCCAATGTGGACGGACTCACCGCCCTACACCAGGTCTTTGCTTCCCTTCTACTTTTCATGTTGTGGAGCTGTTGTTGTGTGGTGTTTATATTTCCAATAGGCAACCGCTGCTGTGTGCTGGAGTTGGTAGCCTCGGAGCGTAAGGTTGTAATGGGAGAGTAAAAATACAGTATGTGTCAGCGCAGATTGGTTTATGCGCCCTGCAGCGGTAGAGGGCCGACTATGGAGGGGCTGGAAGAGCTGCTCTGCTTTGAGTTGTAGTGCACAAAAATCAAAAGAATTTGCTTCATCTCGGTCGCGACCCCTCCCTGCCTTAACGTGTACCTATTTTTTTTCTCTCTTTTTCTGAACCGGTGAGGCCAGTGCGATTGCTGAATTTATTGGGTTATACATGGAGTACCAATGTGTCAAGAAACTAGAGAATCTGGGCAGCGGCAGTGGAGGGGTGGTGTTCGTCGCTAGTGCCGCGCGGCAGGGATCGTACAGTTGTTACTCCAGTTTGAAGGCTTTGTGAAAAGAAAAAAGTCAATGCATGGTTAAGAAGATTTGGGTGTGCTAAAGGCTTGGATTGGCCTGTGCCGTTTTAAGTGCAGGTAGTTCGAGGCAAATAAATAAAGGCGCGATCAATTGAAAGAGTTGGCCAAATTTAGAATTTTGCTGATATATCCTTCCATGGATACGGAGTACGACCTACTGTGGGTCGTCTGCAGTTTTATTTGTTGTTTTCATTGAGCATGTTGATGTATGCGGATTTCTCTGTTTTGAGTATTGGAAGTTGGCAGCACGCTCATTGCCGCAGTCCTGTGCTTGTCCGTTTAGGTAAAAAAAAAGGGGGGGGGCGGTGAAGAATTATGCCCGATCTCTCTCGCTCTACCCTACTGAATTCCTCGAAAAAACTCCATATGAAAGCATGATGTTATTTATATCCGGTTAATGCAGTGTTTCACCTGTAGTGTTAAAGGTTACTTTTCTTTTAGCACGTAAAATACTTTTAAATTCTGGACATATTGTAAATGCATAAGACTGCAAATTCATGCAGCAGGCGTTGCACAGTACAAACCTATGCCGAGGTGAGCGTTGAGTCGTAATTCAGTTGATTGCGTTACATCTGTCCTTTTGGGTAACCCTGGTCAAAGCCTGACAATAGATGTTTGATTTTCAAAAGTCTGTAGGCACACGAAAAGCAGGATTATTTGCTCAAGGTCACGTAGTTTCTGACATGGGATCTGAATTGGTTTAGTTTTGTCTAAATGTTGCAGAAATCAACCCTTGCCTTGGAGTGCTGCACGTTAAGTACAGCTAATTTGTATTTCTCAGCGTTGTCAAACTCAATATAGTTTAGAGTTTACCAATCCACATTATCATATTTGTTCTGAACCAGTAAGTAATGATAAATCAAGGATACGTTTTTTTTTTGCTTATGGTACTGACAGTTGTCCTGCCATTTGTCCATGTGCTTTCAATTCAAATGTATTTATTTGACAATACCTTTAGCATTAGCTTATGGGCAACCACTTTTCATCTATAATCCAGTGTATTTGTTATTGCATTATACCATCTTTTTATATCATTACTTGGTATAATATGTTTCACAGAAATGATGCACTTTTTTCATTAATAACAAAAAGCAAAACAAACTTGTGTTGGATGAAAATGGTCTGGTCTTTTTATTTAATACAGTAGTACAGTTTCATAGTGGGTTTGTGTCGTTTACCTGTGTATGTATCTATCTAGTGCTTAAAGTAAACTTTTATATCACAAATAGTTTGGTTAATTTTTTTTTTTTTAAATGGCTGGAGATGTAGGAAACCTATATATAATTTGGTCAGGGACATACAGCGAGTCAGTGGGGAATAGCCTGACCGCTTTACACTTTTATAATGTAGTGTCCTATGTTAGAGACTACACAAATATTCTTTTGATGTGTTGCAAATGAAATCCTTCTGCCCAATGAATCATATGTTGGTGGGCATACAGTTTTTACGTGGTTAGAAAATTATGGTATTTTTAGATCAGAACTTTTATGTTGGGCAGTTTTAGGAAGAAACAAATAAGCTACTTTTGTCTCTTTGTGAAATATAGCATTTGATTTAAAATATTACATTGTTTATTGCACATTCATTGTTCTGATTTAGTTATTTACTGCAGGAGTTACATTTACATTTTTGATAATTTCAATGGTAAAGGACTTTGCACTCTTTTTATTTTGTTATTAATCATGTTTTATGCATTATCTGCAGTCATTCATTTAGGTAATACATTTAGTTTTGGGTTGCAGATTGTTTCAAAATACAAAAGGAAATGCTGTTTTATATTTCTAGGTCTTATTTGATCATTTTTTTAACATACAAGTTTAATTCATGGCTTAGGAGTAGAAGCTATGTTAACATCGGTGCCTTGAGATAACACTGAATTGTGTGTTTTTAATTTAATTAACTAGTTTTTATTTTAGGAATTGCTTTAAAAAGAGGTAGGTGGGAGGCTTTTAGTTTGTAAGATGCTTTTTATGAGACTGGGTAGAATGGGGCCTAATTGCTATTGAAGTTGTTATTCAATAAAGCCTAGCAGGGTATTTCTGTGAAATGCATATCCCACCCAGTAATGATGATAAATAGTTGTGTAGTATTTGATCTTTGTAGCAGAAGGCCCCATTGACATTGTTACAGATTTAAACATTTGTGATTGATCTTAAAGAAACATTTAAACTAACGTTTTTCTTTTTTTTTGTAGTTTATATGATGTTTATAAAAAGGAACCGTCGGATACTACATGATAGTAGTACATACTGGATTGTTTTATATGTTGCAGTACAGCCAGTAAACCAGTAATTGTAGTTGAGCAGTTGCATTGTTGGTCTTGACTTAAGGTAAACTAGATGTTTAGTGTAATCGAACAAGTTTTAGTTAAGTTTAAAGGTACTTGCATAAAGGGTTAATATGTATATGAGATTTTTTATTGCCTTCAAGTTCAGAAAATTTTTTGTAAATGTTTAATTTACCATATTTAATAAACAGCAATATGTGTGTCCTTTTAATTCTAGTGGAAATTATTAATTGTGACAGTTCATGTATAGGGTGGTCCAGATCTATTTATGCAATTTTCATTACTCCATAACTTAAGTTTTTTACATAGAAAATCGCCCGAAAAATCCTGGGCCATTGAGAAATGTGTGAACTGACGACATGAAGAATTGTCTTCGCACCGAACTGGAATCGTCCCTGGAAAAATCAGTTATCCAGACAATCTGGATCTGCATAATTAGATCTGGACCACCCTGTAAATACTAATTCTACATACGATTTTTTTTTTCTCCTGTTGTTATTTTGGGATTAAATAGCCTAACTGAGCTTTTGCTATATGGGAAAGATGTGAGGCACTAATAAAACACAATTGGGCATAAAGAGAGATGTGCACACGTTAACTTGCGATCAAATTAGGACATGAAAGTTTAGAGTATGTGATGTGCTTGCTCTGATGATATCAAAAGAGTGGCGGCATTCCAAACTGTCATAATCTGCATTGTACATTCCTGAAATTACATTGCATGGAAACCATGGCAGACAAGGGGAGTCATTCCTCAGCTGTCACCTTTCTAAACTGCTGTGTACTCCCCAGTCTAGCTACAATTTTATGAGGTACAGTATTTCAGTATTATGTGATTTATTAACATTATGGAATGTCCACTGAAGATACATTGAATTGCTGAGGGCTATCTTGTATAGGTATAGAAGGTAAATTAAATATTTTTATCAGAAATAACTTTAAATTGTATATTTTTTTTCTTACAACTAAAGTAGAATTGGAGTTTAAGAAATTAAATATGTACCGTGTATACATGCATATGTATGTATTTATATAATGTATGTATGTGTATATTAAAAAATATTCACACACACATAAATACATGTGTATATGTTGTATTTTCTTTTGTTTGTGTGCTGGAGTACATTGTATTTCAATCTTGTATGTCTGGCTGATACAAGTATAGTGACATGCCACCACTTAAGACAAAATACCACAATAAAATGAAGGGATTATACATGAATGTTTTACAGTAGCATGACCAGTACATTTTATAATTGCAAATCATTGGAGGCTTTGCTGTATTGAAGACTTAAGATGCCTCTTGTGGAAATGTTACAATCAGAAAAACCTTAAAGTTGTGGACTCTGATTTGCTTAAAAGATAAATGCCAAACCTGGAAAGTAAAAGACCAGAGCTGATAGAGTGCAGTAGTTTAGATATTTATTAAATGACATTTAAAAAAAAAAAAAAAAAATAGCATGCAGACTTTGACAACACTAGACTGAATCAGGTCATAACTAATTTTTTTTTTTGTTTTTGTCTGCCTTTAGTTTTTTGCTAGTGAATCTGTTAATCTGTCGTTTACCAATCCCAAGTAATGTAGAATTTGCCAGATCTGTCCCTGCTTATTTATAAAAATCATTTTTTTCTTTGTACAAAAACCTTCTAATACAACAAAACACTGGCTGACCTTCAGTTGCTACAATACACTAGTCTTGCTGTAGTTGGAACTACTTGATAAAGGCACCATAAAGTTTGCTATGTCAACTATATAGCTTTCCTGTTTTAACCTCAAGCCCTGAACTGTTTGTTTGGATGTAAGACAGATGCATAGTTTGATGTTGCAGATGGACATCCGGGCTTCTGTATTTGTTCACCCTTGAAAAAATGTTAATGAATAGACTCATGTATAATCACATACAAAAAGGTAGACTAAAGGCAGCCTGGATATTTTTGGTCTTTTAGTCTAGCATGTAAGTAAACAATTAACAGTGTGCCAAATGTTGTGACATTGTATGTATACTAGAAGCAGAGGGTCCTCAAGGTAAACTCCTACCCTCAGTATAACACCACAGAGGCCAAAAATGCAGAAAAATGATCTCTGTGGCCAATATAATAAATGAGAAAGTGATACAAGTACAAAGCAAATGTAAGAAAACAGAAGTATAACTGATTAGACAAAGCAGCACCTTTTTAGCCTCTTAGGGCTTGCATAAGCATCTGTTGAATCTTGCCTTTTGAGACCTCTCACTACATGCCCAATGAGCAAGCCTCAACCACTTCCCCTCTTTGCCTTCAAAATGTCACTTTTTGACCGTAGCATCCTTCTTGTACCACTTGATATTTTTCACCAAACTCTTATTTTGACTCTGTACCCAGTGTCTCAGGTTGTTAGGTTGCTTTATACCCCTTATTAGAGGTCACTGCCAGGTAAGCTCTTAAATCGTCTCCAGAGTCATGGCTGTTTTAATTTTGTACATCCAGTTGTAAAACTCTCTAGCACAACGTAATTTTAAATAATCTTGATGAGAATATGCAGTAGACAATCTGGTTGAAGGATAGATTTAGTGTTTTTCCAGTCAGTTATTTTTTACATTCATGATATATATATGAATTTGCCACATAAAAATTACATTTCAAAGTGAAGCATACATTTTTTTAAAATTAAAAAAAAAAAAAGTGTCCTGCTCTTGGGTTTTATAATCAAGCTTATGGATACCATTGTTTTGGTTGGTTGTTGGTGGGGGTGGGGGGGTTTAATGGTGACAGTTTCTGTCAGTAGTTGACTGGCATTTTCCTGGGGTATATTAATCATCTGCAGCCTTGCAGATCTGTTGGTATAGCTCAGTGACATTGTCTCTTGTGAGTTGCTCCACAAAATGTAGTTGTTTGTTAATGATCTGTTGTCCATGTAATAACTTTTAAAACAAGGAAAACAATATTTTTGCCTTATCCTACCTAAGGTGATAATTGCATGGGCTCAGGCTTAATGTGGTGTTCTTTAAGGTCAAAACCAATTTGAATTGACTGTATTAAGAAGTATGGCAATTGAATTGAAATTGGTCTAATGTTCCAAATGGTGTAGTCTGCCTGCTCTAGTTGGACAGTTTTGTATTCCTTTATTTTCTCTTCACCAGTTTCTTTCTTGCAAAATGAATTATGCAAGTCTGATAAATTCTATCAATCAGGAGCATTGCATTTTTGAAATGCAGGGTATGTGTGTTGGCGTGTTTGTGTATATATTATATACATTTTACCAGCTATGTGTCTAACTCCTGTCCCTGCTATTTAAAAAAAAAAATACAATATGCAAGCTTTCTAGGTAGCTTAGGCCCCATCTTCAGGCAAGATGTAATATGGAAACCAGAATTCCCTGTGTTTATGTAGACACCAGAGGCATCATGCATAACGCCATGCGTAGAGTTTACACTAAAACATGGAGTAAGGACAAAAGTGGAAATGTTCGTACGCACAAAAAAATCCAGATGCATAAATCTGTGTGTTCGCCAACTACCACGTTCTTCTGCAGGACACAGAATTCATTACATTCATAGTATTACAGCTCTCTGAATAATTAAAATACTGAGATGTATATGTGATATTTTCATGATGTTTGAAGTTAAAGCCTATTATTAAACATAGGTACACGGTGGCGCAGTGATTGTTCATGCCTTATACAAGATGCTTGCTGCGCTCTGCACGACCTTCAATGACATACTTTTTTGCAGCAGTTCTGTCTCTTCAAATGTACTAACCCCCAATTCCTGTCATTACTTTTCTTTCTCCAAATACCCAATCGCTATACAATCAACTCTGTAATAGATGTTAAGCCATCTGTAAGCTTGGAACGCCGATTTTTCAAAACTTTTAAGGAACATTGAAATATCTTCGTAGTACATGTTTAATTATTCTATCCTGTCAGTGTCGATCCAGTCCCAGCAAGCATACAGCGCGAGGCAGGAACAATCCGTGAACGGAGCGCCAGCTCCTCGCTAGCGCTGTGGACACCGCATGTTTAATTATTAACAGTATAGATTATTTAAATGAAGTTAGTTTTATCTTAAACATATTTTGTTGCATTTCATCTTAAAAATGATATCGTCATATGTAAATACGCGGTTTATAAAGTGGCGCAGGTTGTGCAAATATAACTGTATCGCAAGCTTACAGTGAGGTAATTGTACTTACAAACAGTATTGGACTGATTGAGTGCGTTTTATAGTTCTTGGGATGAAACTTTCTGAACCGCAAGGTCAGTACAGGAAGGGCTGTGAAGCGTTGGCCGTGTGAGAGCAGTTCAAATAGGCAGCATGGCTGAGGCAGTGTGTACTAGATGCTGTATACCGATAATTCTCTTTCAGATCAGCTGCTGTAGATCTGTGATTCCATACTCAGATACAGTGATATTAATACTCCGAGTGGTGCAGTGAGAGTAATAGGGGAAAAAGATGATCTGCTGTGGCAACCCCTAACGGGAGCAGCTGAAAGAAGGTGCAGTGAGAGTAAGAACGTTAAAGCAGCTATGATCTTTGGAATACTTTGCCTATTCCGTGGACCATTGTATTATTACATTACAATCAGATACCTTAAACTAATAAACAGTATGCAGTTATTTTCAGTGTATATGATAAAGCTGCATTAGGGATGTGGATCTAAACAAGAAAGGGTAACCACACAGGAACAGTAGCACTGCTTTGACCCTGTGTGCCGCCAGTTTGCAAAACCTAGCGGAGAACTTGCATACGCCAGGGTTTTAGCTAGCATGAAGATGTGCATGTCTTTACGCCAAGTTTAGGTTTTATACCTTGCGATTTGAGCGTGGAAACATTCATATGCAATATGTTTCTGTGTACGCACCGTTTATACATGAGGCCCCAGGACAGAGCATTTGAAAACATTTAAGTGGGTCAACTTAAATGTTAAAAATTAATGTACTGTGATGAGCAGCCATGGCCACTACCTGGCAGGGATGCCAACAGAGTGGAAAGACCAGGGGAGAGGGCATTGGTGAGGCAATACCTCTCCTGGTACACTGGAGGGCAGCCCTCCTGGGCGGCTGTGGCACCACAGATTTCTGCAGGGCATGCTGGGAGCTGCAGTTTGGTGCAGCCCTGATCTCCAGCACACATGGGAGTAATTCCAGGTAATATTGATGAGCCATCTGGAACACTCCCGGGACCTGAATAAGAGGAGCCTCCTCACTTCACTCAATGGCCAGAGTTTGGAGGAAGAAGACAAAGCCTGAGGAGTGGAGGTGGATGGACTGGTGGCAGAGAAGGGACTGTGTTGTGTTGGTGTACTGTTCACAAAACTGTAAATAAACCGGTTGTTGTGTGTTGAACCTGTGTTCTGCCTGTCTGTGTTGGGGGTTAGGGCAGCTGTATGCCCTAAATATGGTCTACCTTGGAGACTGATGTGCTGTTACTTTTCATTTAAAATTATTTAATATCAATTTTTTGTCTGAGGATTGATCTTGTAAATCTCTGTTCTGTTCAATTGCTGTATGTACATTTTTGCTTATCTTCATTTTTGGCACCTGATCCACCAGATGTTGCTAATGCACCTGTTAAGGCTTTTTATGGAAAAAGCACTTTACTACTTTGCATTGAATGAGAAGTGTCTGACTGCAGGTAGGACTGCATAAATTGGTGTGTCCTCCTCAACATTGAGTAGCGACAGACACTTAAATGAAATATGTGGACTTCCTTTGGATTCAGATGGTGTGTCGGTAAAGAACAACTGGATAAAAGCAAAGCCATATTAAGCTGTGCAGTTCAGAAGTGAAGTTTTGTTGTAACATAAAGTTTGAGAAATCATTTATCCCAACTTCCCCGATAAATACAGGTGCATCTTAATAAATTAGAATATCATCAAAAAGAATTTTTCAGTAAATTCAAAAAATGAAACTCTTATTATATAGATTCATTACACACAGAGTGATGTATTTCAAGCTTTATTTCTTTTCATTTTGGTGATTATGGCTTACAGGTAATGAAAAATTAGAATATTACACAAGACTAATAAAAAATATTTATAATACAGAAATACTGGCAGACTGAAAATATTAAATTATACTTGGTCGGGGCTCATTTTGCATGAATTACTACATCAGTGTCTCGTGGCATGGAGGCGATCAGCCTGTGGCACTGCTGAGGTGTTATGGAAGCCCATAATGCTTTGATAGTGGCAAGTGTGGTCAAGGGTACTGTGAGGGATTTGCGCTCTAGGGACAGATTCTGATTGTACTGAGGAGTGGGTGAGAAGACTGCATGGATGTGAAGGTTGATTAGAGGACAACCGACCCCGAGTGGTCTGATAGACCAAGACAGAGGTAGCCAAGGCGGGAGTCAGGATTGATAGGACTGTGGCTGCTGAAGCCTCCTCAGCTGAACGAGCACTGGGTGAGCTGAAAGATTTGGAAGGAGTTGGGTTTGGCTCGTATGACCCAGTGACTATTGGTTTTTAGCCTGGTTTTAAACATTTGTTTTTTTTCACTGTTTTTATGGATTGTTTATGAACTTTGAGAACTGTAGTTTTGGACAGAGATATTGATAGGTTTTTTTTCGTTAATAAAAGCACTTTTGCACTTTGCACCATCCCGTTGCTTAGCATGTGTTTTGTCCCCATCTTCAAGCTCATTCGATTGTTATCAATGGTGTTGGGTTCAAGAGGCTCCCAAAATTGGAAGAGGGAGCTGGATCAGCACCATCACAGCTATACCAAACCGGTATAATGAATTTCACTCATTTGCTTTCTAAGATTTATGAAGATTTTAAGCAAAAAAATCATCATGTCTCTCAGGTCAGTGGAGAGAGTAGCCCAAACTTGCGACAACTGAACATACAGGGCAGCAGATTCCTACATGACAATTGCATGCCACCACGTTAAAAACAACTTGGCACCTGTGGAGGATGTGTTGCAGACGAGCGCACTGCCTGCTTGTCACACCAGAAATAACCTTGCTGCTTATATGTAGAGCTGTTGAGATGGCTACCTGGCTGTTGTTCCAAAAACCTTTCTAGCATTTCCAATGTGCTGTTCTGTCGCATGACTGAATCAGTCACAAGTTTGTGTGTTGGCAAGTCCAATAAACTTTGCTTCTCTTTAAGCATGTGGCTAGCTGTACTGCTACGGTTTTCAATGTGCCTCACTTGGCTGAGTAACCGGGCAATTGTTGGAATTTTCAAAGCAGCCTGTGATACCAAATTGAGTATTGCACAAATCGGCTGACGAGAAGTAGCTCCAAAAGCTGTACTGCCATGCACATTATTGTGGCATTGTCGGTCACGATGGCCAGTTCTTTTTCTTTTATGTTCCATTCATCCAGCACTGCTGTCAACAAGCATCAGATCCTCATTTTAAAATGCTTCCAATTTTTTGTCTGAGCAGGAAGTGTGAGGACACGTTTTTGAAAGCTGATTAACGTGACTGCTAATCATGAGACACTGAAGATACCTGTAATTTAGAATTATAGGAAGACTTCCCGCTGTATTTTTAATTTCAACTAATTCAAGTTTATCTTAAATGTCGATTGGGGAATAAATTTGGCTAATATTTTAGTCAAATGGTGTCTACTTGGAGATTCATAACACACGAATAGGTTATTGAATAACATTTATTATTTAGGGAATGATATTTGATTATTTTATAATAATCGCATGGTGATTATATATTTTTTATAAAGTAGATGGCATTGTGTTGTATTACAAGGAGCCCCCTCAATGTGTGAACTCTGATGTGGTGATATATTAGTTAAATTATGGTGAATTCTGAATGATTACAGTGCTGTGAAAGTGTTTTTTAAGGAGCAATGGTATTTTGTTCCACATCTTCCAAATGCTGATGTTAACTGTTTTTTCTTGGACACTGTTCAAGTACAGTAATCCCTCCTCGATCGCGGGGGTTGCGTTCCAGACCCCCCCGCGATAGGTGAAAATCTGCGAAGTAGAAACCATATGTTTTTATGGTTATTTTTTATATATTTTAAGCGCTTATAAACTCTCCCACACTGTTTATAAATATTCCCTGCAAAGTTTATACAGCATAAACCCTTTGTATTCTCTTAGATATTAGGTAAGATTCATTGAAATTATGTATGTAAACACACTGTTTAACCTAAATATTATTTTAAAGATATTGAGTGTCTCCGATATCACATATGTTACAGCCATTACAATAGACAGGCCACCAGCATTAAATACATACAATGCAAGAAAAATTGTATACAGTAAATGTGTGTACAGTGACACTAAAAGTACGTACAGTGGTGTGAAAAACTATTTGCCCCCTTCCTGATTTCTTATTCTTTTGCATGTTTGTCACACAAAATGTTTCTGATCATCAAACACATTTAACCATTAGTCAAATATAACACAAGTAAACACAAAATGCAGTTTTTAAATGATGGTTTTTATTATTTAGGGAGAAAAAAAAATCCAAACCTACATGGCCCTGTGTGAAAAAGTAATTGCCCCCTTGTTAAAAAATAACCTAACTGTGGTGTATCACACCTGAGTTCAATTTTCCGTAGCCACCCCCAGGCCTGATTACTGCCACACCTGTTTCAATCAAGAAATCACTTAAATAGGAGCTGCCTGACACAGAGAAGTAGACCAAAAGCACCTCAAAAGCTAGACATCATGCCAAGATCCAAAGAAATTCAGGAACAAATGAGAACAGAAGTAATTGAGATCTATCAGTCTGGTAAAGGTTATAAAGCCATTTCTAAAGCTTTGGGACTCCAGCGAACCACAGTGAGAGCCATTATCCACAAATGGCATAAACATGGAACAGTGGTGAACCTTCCCAGGAGTGGCCGGCCGACCAAAATTACCCCAAGAGCGCAGAGACGACTCATCCGAGAGGTCACAAAAGACCCCAGGACAACATCTAAAGAACTGCAGGCCTCACTTGCCTCAATTAAGGTCTGTGTTCACGACTCCACCATAAAAAAGAGACTGGGCAAAAACGGCCTGCATGGCAAATTTCCAAGACACACACCACTGTTAAGCAAAAAGAACATTAGGGCCCGTCTCAATTTTGCTAAGAAACATCTCAATGATTGCCAAGACTTTTGGGAAAATACCTTGTGGACTGATGAGACAAAAGTTGAACTTTTTGGAAGGCAAATGTCCTGTTACATCTGGCGTAAAAGGAACACAGCATTTCAGAAAAAGAACATCATTCCAACAGTAAAATATGGTGGTGGTAGTGTGATGGTCTGGGGTTGTTTTGCTGCTTCAGGACCTGGAAGGCTTGCTGTGATAGATGGAACCATGAATTCTACTGTCTACCAAAAAATCCTGAAGGAGAATGTCCGGCCATCTGTTCGTCAACTCAAGCTGAAGCGATCTTGGGTGCTGCAACAGGACAATGACCCAAAACACACCAGCAAATCCACCTCTGAATGGCTGAAGAAAAACAAAATGAAGACTTTGGAGTGGCCTAGTCAAAGTCCTGACCTGAATCCAATTGAGATGCTATGGCATGACCTTAAAAAGGTGGTTCATGCTAGAAAACCCTCAAATAAAGCTGAATTACAACAATTCTGCAAAGATGAGTGGGCCAAAATTCCTCCAGAGCGCTGTAAAAGACTCATTGCAAGTTATCGCAAACGCTTGATTGCAGTTATTGCTGCTAAGGGTGGCCCAACCAGTTATTAGGTTCAGGGGGCAATTACTTTTTCCACACAGGACCATGTAGGTTTGGATTTTTTTTCTCCCTAAATAATAAAAAACATCATTTAAAAACTGCATTTTGTGTTTACTTGTGTTATATTTGACTAATGGTTAAATGTGTTTGATGATCAGAAACATTTTGTGTGACAAACATGCAAAAGAATAAGAAATCAGGAAGGGGGCAACTAGTTTTTCACACCACTGTACATGTAATAAGTACTGTAAGTAGAAAATTAATTATAGTTACTCACCAACAATGACACGACAACTTGTCCAATAACGATGAGTTTAGTTTTACTGCTCAACAAAGGAGAGCGTTACAGCTCTTCTAAAGGAGCCTCTTCAGGCAACTGTGTATCACCGCCGTTCTTTTTCCGGCAGACTTCAATCCAAATCCCTAAAGCAGATTCCATCCAAACTACTGCCTTTTTACATCCACTTACAACTCATTTTGCACCCTGGTTAAAAGGACACTGCGGCCGTAGATCTTATATTCCTTTCCTACTTTTTAAATAAAAAGAATCATAGCCTCATTGAAGCAGTAGCAGGAGCAGATCGTTTTGAAGCCATAATGAAGGGCTATGCACAAAAGAGCACAAAAGTTAACTCTTTACACAGCGAAACACGTTGATGCTGAATGAGCGAGACGAGACTTCCTGGTTAACATCGCATTCAGCACACAGGAACTTGACTGCGTGGTCCGATTGGTTAGCTTCTCAGCCTTCCACCAATAGCATCCCTTGCATAAAATCAACTGGGCAAACCAACTGAGGAAGCATGTACAGGAAGTAAAAAGACCCATTGTCCGCAGAACCCGTGAAGCAGCGAAAAATCTGCGTTATATATTTAGTTATGATTACATATAAAATCCGCGAAAGAGTGATGCCACGAAAGTCGAAGCGCGATATAGCGAGGGATTACTGTAATCTCTTAAAGAACCACCACTTCAAATATATCAGTGCACGCTAATTCAGTCATTAACGTGTTTTTGTGAAAATGTGCTATATAAACATTGTGTAGCTCAAAGTGCTTTACAAAATGACAAAAGAAAAGTTTTTATATGAAACAAAAACAAGCTTCTTCAATACTAAGTAACACAGAGAATAAAGTAAAGTCAAATAGCCAGGAGGACAGAAAACAAAAACATAAAAAAAATCTGCAAAAGTTCCAAGGCCAAGAGACCACTCAGCCCCCACTGGGCATTCTACCTAACAAATTATCTGAACCAGCTCTTATGGCTTTCAGGCTTCACTTGAAATAATTTGATGTTGGTCATTTAGGCCTCTGGGGTGCTGCCTTCAGTCCATCAATATAGGGACTTCATGATGCCTTGGTGGTGGTGGCGCAGGACACCACCTCAGAAAACTGGAAAAAAAACAGCAAAGAATAGTAGGGATTAATATGGATTGTAGAGCCTTGATGAAATTATAATTCAATGCACATAAAGCTTAATAGGAATCAGTGCTGGGCGGTATGACCTAAACTCTATATCACAGGTATTTTTCAAAATTATACTGGTTTCACGGTATTCGAAGATATTTTCTTTCCGTGCATGAGTGGATGTTAACCACATTTTCCACTGCAATTACTGCAGTAGACTGGTTAAGAACAACCTATTCCACTGTCATGAGAATTATACATTGTACAAATTTTTTTTTTAATGTGCACACAGGTATTAATACAGGTTTGCATGGCCCCATAAAGTGAAGGGTGTGGCACTAATGAAGAGAAGTAATCACATTGCATGAAAGTTGCAGTCAAAATATGCAACCTTTTTATTGAAGCTTTGCAAACAACTTAAACTATAATTTTGACAACATATTTTGAACCATCCAAAGAGGCATTTAGACTTGGTAAAATATCCAGGGTGCTTGTCAAAAGTTGTATTGCACTGAACATGTCTTAGAAAAGGAATAAATGTAAATATTTTTTGTAAACCAACTACACTTTCTGTTAATGTTAAAAATCTCTGTCTGCTGAAACGTTAAAGTGACTTTTTAAACAACTCTGCCATCATTAAACAGCATAATATTTAAAGTAATAAATAATAATAATAAAATAAATAATAGTGCAACTTCCAGTAATAATACTATTCAAGGCTTCAAGTCTAGGTACATTATACAGTATTCACCAAATAAAAATAAAATAACACAAGTGCAACTTGGTGATGAAATCTTTATCAACTGAACCATCATTAAGGCAAATTTCATTAACATTGACCTTGCTTCAAGCTAGGCCAGCAGGAATGCACAGTGGGTTGGCAGCCTGGTTGTCTTTGTAAGACAGGTGCGCAGGGGTGACCACTGCAGCGAGACGCAATATGGTTTGTACCTCATGTCATCGTGTCGGTCATCCCAGACGAACGTTGCCATGGGTACATTAGCTACAGGAACATGTTCAGCACCACAGTCAGCTGGGGACCGATCAGCTGATGCTCATACCTCACTTTCGTTTTCGATCTCCATCACCAGATCACTTGCATCAAAATCGAAGTCCGAAAAGTCAGAGTCCGATTGCGATAATATGCAAAAAGTTATCCACGGATTATTTTGCTTTGAGCATTCACTTTGGTATCTTTCCATATGCCATTTTAGAAGCTGTTTGCTCTTCGCTATTCATGCATGCGCAGGGAATAGAGGTCAAATCAAAGTTGAACCATCGTAAGTAGGGGACTACCTGTACCGACTGAAAATAGAGAACAGAAAATTGATTATACACACATTCATTGTACATTTCTTATTCAATGGTATGTTTTTACTACCATTACTTAAAATAGTTTATTTTGATAACTATTACATACCTATGGCTGTGTGAAGCCTGTGTCCAAATCACTGGCACTCCAAAGCATGTTTGCGGCTAAGGTGGTCCAGAAAATTGCTCCTGTTGCCGCCTCCGGCGACAACTTTAGCTCAACAGCATTTGCAGTAAATAAAACCAAAGTATCGCCAGACAACAGACACGGCTCCTTTTTTCGAGAAAAGTTCTTCTCCATCATAATGTCTGCTACAGCTTCAGTTTTGGAATGTTCTCTGTTCATTTTCACAGTTCAATACCTCCACTAATACATGTACTCTGTTGCATGCATGTTTAGTGGTGTAGCAGTGAAAAATGCCCCCACCCAACAGTTTCCCGCTGCGCCACGTTCCGTTAGTAGTTTAGGCTACTTAACCCGGTGTTGCGGTTTAAGAAAAATCCATAGCATAAGAAAAACAAACGGTTTTTGGCATGAACCAGTATATACTAAAATGTAGCTATGAGAAAGTCTTGTTAAAATAAAAGGTTTTTAGCATTCTCTTTAAAATGCTCTACCATTTTAGGCTGCCAAATTTCTGTTGGTAAACTGTTCTTTAACTCATGGAATTATAAGCAGACATGTTACAGTAATCTTGTCGATTTAAAAATAAGAGTGAACTTTCTTGCAAAGTTATAAGAGATCTAACTTTTGCTATATTCCTGAAGTGAAAAAATGCTGTCCTGGTAATCTGATTATTATATCAAGATAAAATCGATTTTGAATTAGGGCATTGTGAACTGGAATTGAATCGTGATCAGTGGTACCCAGCCCTAGGCTACATCCACACTCTATTTCATGTTTGTCTAAAAATGCAGGCTTAAGTTCACCTTTCATCCAACTATCCCAACATTTGTAACCTCTGAATACTGAGAATTTTTGAGACACTCTTCAGAGCCATAAACATTTGAAAATGTCAACTTGGTATTGTAATTTGGATGGGTCAAAATTTGGACTTTTAAAAGTGCAGACTCTTAATTGTACTCTGATTTGTAGCCCTTCTCTGATTGGATCTCACTCATTCCCTTATTGGTCACCCTTAAAGGAAGAAAACCATATTCCAACAAAGATATAGAGGAGTTCTTTTCCATGGTGCTTGTTGTGTTGCTTACCTGTATGCATTTAAATTGTGTTTTGCAGTATTTAAATGTTATTTACATGTGAAAAAGGCAAATATACCAGTTGATACAGTTTTTAGATTACCGTGTAGCATTGCCATCCCTTCAGGGATTTTGCGTACCTTGTGTAGGTTAATGTTTGTACAGTTGTGCTTGAAAGTTTGTGAGCCCTTTAGAATTTTCCATATTTCTGCATAAATATGACCTAAAACATCATCAGAATTTCACTCAAGTCCTAAAACTAGATAAAGAGAAACAAGTTCAACAAACAATAAAAATATTATATTTATTTATTAAGGGAAATGATCGAATATTACATATTTATAAGTGGCAAAAAGAATGTGAACCTTTGCTTTCAGAATCTGGTGTAAACCCCCTTTTGAAGCAATAACTGCAACTAAACATTTCTGGTAACTTTTGATCATTCCTGCACACCGGCTTGGAGGAATTTTAGCCCATTCCTCCGTACAGAACAGCTTTAACTCTGGGATGTTTGTGAGTTTCCTCACATTAACTGCTCGCTTCAGGTCCTTCCACAGCATCTCGATTGGATTAAGGTCAGGACTTTGACTTGGCCATTCCAAAACATTAACTTTATTCTTCTTCAACCATTCTTTGGTAGAATGACTTGTGTGCTTAGGGTCGTTGTCTTACTGCATGACCCACCTTCTCTTGAGATTCAGTTCATGGACAGATGTCCTGACATTTTCCTTTAGAATTCTCTGATATAATTCAGAATTCATTGTTCCATCAATGAAGGCAAGCCGTCCTGGCCCAGATGCAGCAAAACAGGCCCACACCATGATAGTACCACTGCCATGTTTCACAGATGGGATAAAGTTCTTATGCTGGAATGCAGTGTTTTCCTTTCTCTAAACATAACGCTTTTCATTTAAACCAAAAAGTTCTATTTTGTTCTCGTCCGTCCGCAAAACATTTTTCCAGTAGCCTTCTGGTTTGTCCACGTGATCTATAGCAAACTGCAGACGAGCACTAATGTTTATTTTGGAGAACGGTGGCTTTCTCCTTGCAATCCTGTCATGCACACCATAGTTGTTCAGTGTTCTCCTGATGGTGGACTCATGAACATGAACATTAACCAATGTGAGAGAGGCCTTCAGTTGCTTAGAAGTTACCCTGGGGTCCTTTGTGACCTCACCGACTATTACACGCCTTGCTCTTGGAGTGATCTTTGTTGGTCGACCACTCCTGGGGAGGGTAACAATGGTCTTGAATTTCCTCCATTTGTACACAATCTGTCTGACTGTGGATTGGTGGAGTCCAAACTCTTTAGAGATGGTTTTGTAACCTTTTCCAGCCTGATGAGCATTAACAACTCTTTTTCTGAGGTCCTCCGAAATCTCCTTTGTTTGTGTCATGATACACTTCCACAAACGTGTTCTGAAGAGTAGACTTTTATAGATCCCTGTTTTTTAAATAACACAGGGTGCCCACTCACACCTGATTGTCATCCCATTGATTGAAAACACCTGACTCTAATTTCACCTTCAAACTAACTGCTAATCCAAGAGGTTCACATACTTTTGCCACTCACAAATATGTAATATTCAATCATTTTCCTCAATAAATAAATGACCAAGTATAATATTTTTGCCTCATTTGTTTAACTGGTTCCTCTTTATCTACTTTTAAGGCTTGAGTGAAAATCTGATGACATTTTAGGTCATATTTATGCAGAAATATAGAAATTTCTAAAGGGTTCACAAACTTTCAAGCACAACTGTATGCATGTTTCTTTGCATTAGTGTGAACAAGGATACTTTTGTAAACAATTTGAAAATGCTAGTGTGGAAACACCAGTTTAAAATGAAAATGTAGTAGTGTGAATGATGTTGTGGCTGCAGTTTTATTTATTTTTTAATTTATTTTCCCCACTTCTTTTTGGACTGCATGGAGTACTGAAGTATGTTCAGTGTTTTTAAGATAAGTCTTTCAACCTTCACTAAGTCCGTTTCTCTATAAATTCTCTGTAAATTTCACTCTTATTGGTACAGGGCCTACAGAAGTGCTCACTTTGTGATTTCTGACCACAGACTTGTTGTTACTACTCTGAAGATCCAGCTTAGGTTCAGTAGGTTACCACCTACTAGGAAAATGAGGCTGATATCGAGAGGAGTCGCAAAGCATGGCTTGATGGCAACTTCAGTTTGTATAGGGAAGTGAGAAGGATTGCTCTGAGAGCAAATGAGGCGTTTGTTAGAGGAATCTGTGAGAAAATGACATGTCATTTATCGTCTAGTGACCCATGTCCTCCTTACAGAGGAATCGAAGCATTACGCACATCAGAATCTGTTCTTTTGTAGAGTCACAGTCAGGGTGGTTGATGGAATAATACTTAAGGATGACACTGCAGTTGTGATCCCCTGCCTGGCTTTGAGCAGCTGTTTAAAGCGGATCCTCTGGTTAGGACATTGGAAATCACTGGGTCCACGGTTCCTGAGGCTGATATTCCAATTAGCTGTGAACCACATGATTGCTCAGGTGGTGAACCAGGTGAGGGTAGAGATGGCTGCAGGGATCTGCGGTATCCAGTGTGAACTTCTCCAGGCTGGTCGTAAGGCTGTCCTCTTGGCATTGCAAGCAGTCTTTGCTTCCATTTAGGACATGGTGTCATCCCAACTGACTGTAAGATAGGACTTGTTCCTGTCTGGAAAGGGAAGGGTGATTGCTCTCAGTACTGGGTAAGGTCCTTGCTAGGGTAATTCTCAATAGGATCCGTGATCACTTGCTCACCAACCAGCAACTGGAGCAGTCTGGTTTCACACTTAAGAAATCTACCATCGACCGCATCATGGCACTGAGGGTTCTCATGGAGCGCAAACATGATTATCAACAGAGTCTCCTTGTAGCCTTTGTCAATTTTCATAAAGCATTCGACTCAGTTGATCTAGTTTCCCTGTGGGACATTATGAGGCTTTGTGGGATCCCCTCAAGGTTGCTGGGTATCATGGTCGGCCTGTACACTGGTACTGTGAGTGCTGTGCAGAGTTGAGGCAAAACCTCTACATTTTTCCCAGTTGATTCTGAGGTTCATCAGGGGTGTGTTCTTGCTCCTACTCTGTTCGTGCTTGCATGGAATGGGTGTTGGGCAAGGTTTTGGGATCCAGCGGCTGAGGGGCATCTGTTGGTGAAGAAAGATTCACTGATCTTTGTGGACAATGCTGTGATCTTCATTGAGTCAATGGAGGCTCTGATCGGGGCTCTCAGGAAACTGAGCGAGGAGTCTGAGTGTCTGGGCTTGTGTGTGTCCTGGATAAAAACTAAAATCCAGGCCTTTAATGACCTCTTAGGCACAGCCATCAGCAGTGTGTCTGTGTCTGCGGGGAGAATGTTGACTTTTTCGAGAGGTTTACTTACCTCGGCAGTGATGTGTCTCTGGTGACTCTTTCTATTAAGTAAGTTGGTGGATTGAATGGGGGTGGGGGTTATGAGGTCACTGGAAAAGGGTGTGTGGCATTCCTGATATGTATGCATAAGGATGAAGGTCCAAGTCTTTAGAATCCTGGGGCTTCCTGTCTTGTTATATGGTTACCGGACATGGACGCTATCCAGTGACCTGAGATGAAGACTGGACTCCTTGGGGTACTGCTGGTTTGACTTTGTGTTGAATGAACGCTTGCTCATGGAGTTGCAAATGAGGCACATTACCTGCATTGTGAGGGAGCATCAGTTATGGCCATGTGGCGCAATTCTCTGATGGTGTTCTGATCTGCAGGATCCTCATTGTTGTGGACCCTAGTGGCTGGACCAGGCCAAGGGGACGCTCGTGTAACACCTGGCTGCGGCAGATAGATGGTCATTTCTGGAGGGTGGAACTGGACCGCATTTCTGCCTGGGGAGGGTTGCCAACCATGGTCCCGAGCTGTTTCGTCATGTGGTGGGTGTGGAAACACACAGTACCAGTGTATGCTCCCCAACTTGACCTGACCTTACTTTTGCTGTTTTTGGCATCTTGGTGCACCTGAAGGATGCAGCTGTACTTTTGGGGATATTGACGTTGTCATTGTCTTGGCCTTCTCTGTGATGTCTGTATCATGTTGGATTATTTTTGCAGCCAGTTAGGGTGCTTTGCAAATGTCATTCAGATCCAAACGTCAAAGTCCACTTCAAGGAAAGTGATTTGGCTTGTGAAGGTGATGATAAAGCAGTTGTTCCAAGTATGAGAATAAGCATTTTATTGCATGGGCGAAGGTGTCATTAATCATGTAGTTGATCAACAGTTTGCTGATCTAGCAGCACTAGTGCACTTGATGTACTAAATAATAAACTGGGAATTAAGTGCACGACTACAGTCATGTGAAAACATTAGGACACCCTTTGAAAGCATGTGGTTTTTTGTAACATTTTTAATAAATGGTTATTTCATCTCCGTTTCAACAATACAGAGAGATTAAAGTAATCCAACTAAACAAAGAAAACTGAAGAAAAGTCTTTTCAAGATCTTCTGTAAATGTCATTCTACAAAAATGCCTATTCTAACTGAGGAAAAAGATAGGACACCCTCACATGTATTCCCTCTTAAATTGGCTCAGATCTCACACAGGTATATCACACCAGGTGCACATAATTAGTAGATCGTTACTCTGCATGTTGAATGAGGCTTGCCCTATTTAAACCTCAGACATTTAGTTTGGTGTGCTCCTGACTGTTGAAGTGAGAGTGAGCACCATGGTGAGAACAAAAGAGCTGTCAGAGGACTTCAGAAAAAAGATTGTAGCAGCCTATGAGTCTGGGAAGGGATTTAAAAGATCTCAAAAGAATTTGAAATCAGCCATTCCACTGTCCGGAAGATAGTCTACAAGTGGAGGGCTTTCAAAACAACTGCCAACATGCCCAGGACTGGTCGCCCCAGCAAGTTCACCCCAAGAGCAGACCGCAAGATGCTAAAAGAGGTCTCCAAAAACCCTAAAGTGTCATCTCGAGAACTACAGCAGGCTCTGGCTACTGTTGATGTAGAAGTACATGCCTCTACAATCAGAAAGAGACTGTACAAGTTTAACTTGCATGGGAGGTGTGCAAGGAGGAAACCTTTGCTTTCCAAGAGAAACATCGAGGCCAGACTGACATTTGCCAGAGATAAAGTTGACAAAGACCAGGACTTCTGGAATAATGTTCTTTGGACAGATGAGTCCAAAATTGAATTATTTGGACACAACAGCAGAGGACATGTTTGGCGTAAACCAAACACAGCATTCCAAGAAAAGAACCTCATACCAACTGTGAAGCATGGAGGTGGAAGTGTCATGGTTTGGGGCTGCTTTGCTGCAGCAGGACCTGGTCAGCTCACCATCATAGAATCCACGATGAATTCTACTGTGTATCAGAAGGTGCTTGAAGAACATGTGAGACCATCAGTTAGAAAATTAAAGCTGAAGCGGAACTGGACCATGCAACATGACAATGACCCAAAACATACTAGTAAATCAACCAAAGATTGGCTGAAAAGAAGAAATGGAGAGTCCTGGAATGGCCAAGTCAAAGTCCAGATTTGAATCCCATTGAGATGCTGTGGGGTGACTTGAAAAGGGCTGTACGTGCAAGAAACCCCTCAAACATCTCACAGCTGAAAAAGTTCTGCATTGAGGAGTGGGGTAAAATTTCCTCAGACCGATGTCGAAGACTGGTAGATGGCTACAAGAACCGTCTCACTGCAGTTATTTCAGCCAAAGGAGGTAACACTCGCTATTAGGGGCAAGGGTGTCCTATCTTTTTCCTCAGTTAGAATAGGCATTTTTGTAGAATGACATTTACAGAAGATCTTGAAAAGACTTTTCCTCAGTTTTCTTTGTTTAGTTGGATTACTTTAATCTCTCTGTATTGTTGAAACGGAGATGAAATAACCATTTATTAAAAATGTTACAAAAAACCACATGCTTTCAAAGGGTGTCCTAATGTTTTCACATGACTGTATGTGTATGGCTCTCTTCACAGCTATGGCTATAAAACCTTTGGGTTTTGACTGTAGCAGTGAGATTGAGGATACATGTGTGTGAAATTGCTTTCTTTCTATTATTTTAGGGCTCACTCTTCCTGTATGAGGCGCTCAAGAATCTGAGTAGAGCTTCCATGGCGGTTTTCCTGTCATTGGCCTTTGGGAAGAGACCTGGGGAGGCCAAGAATATTTTGATTAGGTTATTTGTTTTGGCTGGTTGGATTGAAAGAATTGCACCTATTTTAATAAAACAATAAATCGTTAAAGGTAAAAAATGTTTGTATTATTACCACTTTTATCCTAATAATATTGGTTTATAATTAATTTTGGGTGTACACATTTTCTTTACATATGCATTTTAATCAACCAATTGGTGTCACTGATACTACCCCATGTGGACCAGTCAGTAAGGTGAAGTTGTTGCCATGCTCCATAAGGTTTTTTTTTTCAAAGCTGTAAAAATTGATTAAACATGTTCTGCCCCTTGTTATTGTCACGGTGAATTAAGCACAACTGCCTTTGGGTCAGGAAGAGACATTGCCCCAATTGTGACCCTAGGTAGGACATTAAAGATTATTTTATACCTAAAGCTTATCTTCTGTAGTTTGGGTTCTTTTTCAGCAAGTTACTGCTTGTAGCCTTTTATTTATAGGCATCAGTTTGACATAAAATATTTGTTTAAGTATAACTTTGCGCTGTTTGTTTTGTTAAAAAAAAAACAAAAAACTGCATCCTTTTGTTAAATGGAAAGTACTTTATACTTCCACTTTTTTGAATTAAAACACTATTTATTTATTTATTTATTTAAGCTTAAAAATTGAATTACATTAGAATTTTATTTCCCCACATCCCCATCTTTTGTTGAAAAATACTAGTTTAATCCTCTGTCGTCATTTTTACTTTCTCGTATACAAAATACTCTAAATTCAATTTCGAGATTTTGATGAATCTCAACCTTTTAGACCTCCCGGAGTCCGAAAATACCATTTTTGGAATTATGTTTGTGTGTGTGTATGTAAACATGATAACTTGAGTACGCTTTCACATAGGTCAACCAAATTTTGCATACTCGTATAAGGTACAAAACATAGATTTCTGTCAACTTTTGGGCTATTTCCGTTAACTGGAAGTGGTACTTTACCTTTTATTCATGCAGCTGCAGGGTCTGATTTATTCAACATTACTTTTCTAATAATCGTTCAATATATTATTAATTTGATTTGTTGTTGATGGTTCTTTAATGTTCATAATATAAAAATATAATCATTGTCTTACGATTTACTCCTCGAATATCCATCCCCATATCTGAGTATACAAGAAAGTCTAGGGGACACTATTCTTGATTTTTGGTTAATTTGAATAAGATAAGAGGCTTTCTGGACTTCTACTAGAAAGGCCAAATGTGACAGTGCAGAATTGCTGAGGTCTTTTGATAATCATTTACCTTATTTATTGCTGGGTGGTATCACCAGAATTCTATATCACGGTATTTTTCAAAATTATACCGGTTTCACAATATTCAACAGTATTTTTTTCCCCATGCATGAGAGTGGATGTTAACCATATTTTCCACTGTAGTTACTGCAGTAGATTGGCTAAGAATAACCTATTCCACTGTCATGAGAATTTGTACATTGTACAAAGAAACATTTTAATGTGCAACCAAGTATTAATACTGGCTTGCATGGCTCCATAAAGTGATAGTTTTCAAGGGGGTGGCACTAATGAAGAGAAGGAATCGCATTGCATGACAGTTGCAGTCAAAATATCGAACCTTTTTATTGAACAAATTTTGCAAACAACTTAAACTATAATTTTGGCAACATATTTTCAACCATCCAAGTAGGCATGCAGACTTGGTAAAATATCCAGAGGTGCTTTTCAAAAGTTGTATTGCACTGAACATGTCTTAGAAAAGGAATAAATGGTAAATGTTTTTTGTAAACCAAGTACACCTTCTGTTAACAATCTCTGTCCACTGTCACATTAGCTATATGGTTTGTAATGGCATTGGTTATCTTGATCCATCGCTGGCTTTTTTTGTCGTAGGCAGTACCTCTAGCAAACACGTCTACAAGTTAAGTCTGACTCGAGTGTCCTCTAGCGTTTTCAGTTTTACCTGAGGATGTGGAGGGTGCCAATCTTAGTTCCATACATTCATGGCACTCCAAAGCATGTTTGCAGCTAAGGTGGTGCAGCAGATTGCTTGTGTTGCCGCCTCCGGTGACAACTTTGGCTTGACAGCATTTACAGTTAATAGTTGTTTGGTCCACATCCAACAGACACGGCTCCTTTTTTCAGCAAAAGTTCTTCTGTGTCATCATTTTCAAGTAAATCATTTACTACAGCTTCAGTTTCGGAATGTTCTCTGTCCATTTTTACCGCTCAATTCCTCCATTAACGTGTGTACTCCATTGCATGCGTGTGTGTTGGTGTAGCAGTGAAAAAGGTCCCCCCCTTAAACAGTTTCCCACTGTGCCACGTTCCAAACGTTGTTTAGGCTATTTAAACCGGTGTTTAAATATCCATATCATAAACAAAAATAAACAGTTTTCGTTATGAACTGGTATACCTCCAGCACTAACCTTTATTAATGCAATATGTGTTTTATATGTCATGAGCAGAAGGGAGTTGGATGTCAGTAATATCCTGGGTAATTCCTTGTGGTCCAGAGCTGAGTAGATACTGTACCAGCATATTATAGTACTGTATGTCCAGGGAAGATTAATTCCAATGTGCATCTTTAGATGTTGGTGAGCATATGTGGCGACATCTGGGCTTTTCTCAAATGTCTTAACAAGTAAAGGCATTGGTGAGCCTTGTTGACAGTTGCACAATTGTGCTGTGTCCAATTTAGATCATTATTGATGATGGTGAATCCAAGTAGAGGAGTTGGAGTAGAGGGTTTGTGGGTTTGGAAATGCTGCTCTCCCCACAACATCCCCATCTCCTTCAATAATTCCATGACCAGCTTCTTTGTAACATGACATCTGCAAATTTAATGATGAACTTGGGGCTCTATCTGGCTGAACAGGCATAGTTGAACATGGTCTTCAACAGGATTAAGCAGCAGACTATGCTGTGGAGAGCCTGATTTTTATGAGGTTTTGAGGAAGTGATGCTTCCAGTTTGCTCATGCAGTTAGGAGGTACAAAATCTAGTTACAGATGGTGTCACAGAGTTCCAAATCTAGGAGCTTTGTGATTAGTTTTGGTGGAATAAAATTTTCCTTTAACAACGAGCTTTAAAGTTACTTTAAAATAGCAGTTTTTCTTGTCCAGGTGTGCTAGGATGGCAGGATGTTCAGGAGTTGGTGGTCCTCTTTGGAACTGTTGTAAGGGTATGCCAAATATAGGTGGGCTGCATGATCTAGAGTAGTATGTTCAGTGTGTCCTGCCACTCAGAGCAGTTCTTCATAATGCAAGTGAGTACCAGATTCACGATTCTAGAATTTTATTCATTACACATAGTGTTATAGGTACATTCAGTAAAATGAACGTCCAGCCTACTCCAAAGCAAACACACAATAGAATAAATAATAAAATTAACAGAGAGGTTATAAAATTAACTAAGGAAAATTCTGAAGCAGTAGAAAGTGTAAGTTGACTATGCAGTAAGTTAAAGTGAGTGTGCTATGAGTTTTAGGTTCAAAGGTTTGGCATGTAAGAGTTCAGGATCCTGATGGCCTGAGGGTAAATGCTTCTTTTGAATCTACACAGCTGCTTACCCTGGTCCTACAGCACTTGGTGTAGATATCCTGCAGAAAGGACAATGCTGACCTTAAGCTGCACTCTGCTGAATGCACCACTTTCTGCAGGGCTTTGCGATCTAGGACTGAGCAATTCTTAAACCATGATGTGCATCTCTGTGTTAGGATGCTCTCTATGGCGCCATTGTAAAAACAATTCAGTATAATTAGTGAGACACAATTTCTCAGCCACCTCTGGTAATGCTATTTTACCTTCTTGACCCAAGTTTGTGTGTTCTGGGTCTGTGTCTCGTCCTTGGTAATTTCCACACACAGGTGCTTAAACCCACTCATTTTTTCAACAGGAAATCCATTTATGCTGATGGGCCCGTGAATCTGCTGCTGCTTCTGCTTCAAGTCCACCACTAGCTCTTTGGTCTTGCTGACATTCAGGGAGAGGTCATGAGCCTGGCACCATATTGTCACATTCTCTGCCTTGTCCAGCTAGGCCTCATTGTCATTTTGGAAATGAGGCTTAAGACCACTGTGTCATCAGCAAACTTAACAATGGTGTTAGAGCTGTGTTTGGAAACACAATCAGGTGTGTAAAGGGAGTACAGGTCAGGGACTCGTTACACAGCCTTGTGGAATTTATAGCAATGATAGTGTTGGAGAAGCAGTTTCCTGCTGTCACCACCTGAGGCCTGTGTGATAGAAGTCCAGCACCTACTCACAGAGGGTGGTGCTCAGTCCCATATCTTTAAGCTTTGTGTCCAGTACGTGGGAGACAATGTTGTCAAAGGCAGAGCTGTAGTCTATAAACAACAATCTTACACAATTCCACTTGTTGCTGTTTACATGGGACAAAGAGGTGTGCAGAATAAGTGTGATGGTGACATCTGTAGACTTGTTTGTACGATATGCAAACTGGAGTGGATCAAACTCCCTTAGAAGCAAGGAGCAGATGGAGTCTTTAACAGTGTCTTCGAAGCACTTCATGACGTGGGTACTACAGGGCAGTAATCATTAAGGCACGTTGGTTTGTGGAGTTTTCGGTATGGGTACAAAAGATTTTTTTTTTTAAAATGGGTAGGAGCCACTGACTTCACTTAAGAGTCACTGAGGATGGATGTTAACACCATCTAGCTTATTGGCACATGATTTAAAAATGTGCTCAGAGATTCCATATGGACATGGTGTTTTCCTGCAGTTCACCTACATCAGAGCACAAAGAACATCGCACTGTGAAACGGAGATTGCAACTGTGCTGTTCTGAGCAGTGCTAATAATGCTTGCTGTATTATCCTCACTAAGTGACAAATTAGTGCTAGCTCTGTTAATGTGAAACCGTGCATAGAAAGCATTCAGGTCACCAGAAAGAGAAAAGTCAACACACATTGTGGGTTTACCTCTAAAGTCTTTAATGATCTGTAGTCACTGCCATATTCGTCTGCTGTCCTCCAGATGAAAGGTAGACACCCCTTTATCCTTGTACTAACTCTTTGAGTTCTTCACAACCCTCCTTGGAGGGTAGTAGGCTGCCTTATATTCACTACAGTCTCCAATTCTCATTCTTGCGTTCACTTCACAAACTTGCAGTGTGCAAATTCGCAGACTTGTAGTTTTTAAGGCAAGCCCTGATATCTTCATCCAGAATAGCTGCTTTAATTCCATTGATTCATTAAAATCCTCCTTATGGCACCCACAGAAACTTAAGACTTGTACCATGCATTGTTATAGGAACTTGTGCAGGAGAATCTTTCTTGTCACTATCAAAGCAAGTGTATAGTGAAACCATGGATACATTTGGATTTTAGTTCATCTCTAAGTATCTATATGTTTTGCAACATCCTATGTGTATCATGGATGCTATTATATTGAGTTTCCTGCCTATCTGGTATTGACTTTTTGGAACTCTTAAGTGCTGCTGTGAATTTGTGGCATTATTTCTGGTAAGGATTCATTTTGCTAACCTGAAATACATTAGTGCAAGCCTTAATTCATGGTTTTTTTGTTAGGAAATGAGTGGATTGTTTTCATAGACACACAGGTCATTCACACGGTTTTTGATGAGTCTAGGCACTGTTGTTGCATACCTCTCCAAATCTATTGAAGAGTCACTGAACATTTTCATATTTTGCCATGCCCGTGACTCCTATACTAAATCAGTTTAAGGATTATTACTACCTTTAATGATGAGTAAAACCCCATGGTACATATTTGGTTTCTGTGACAATTTTGTCCTTGTTTCAGTGAAGCAGTTTATGTGCTGCGTTTTATTATCTTGCCTAATCCAGTTAAGTTTGGTGTACAGCATCACACTCGTGTCTTCACAAGGAGCCAGCATGTCTTTTGAATTGGGCAGGAAACCAAACAAATGCCACAGTTTAGGCTGATTACTAGCTCTAAATTGGTTCAGGATGAGTGAGAGAGCTTTGTGCTGGAGTGACACTGTAATCGGGAATCGATGCTGTCCTTCATTCAGTGTTGTACAAACACTCACTGTATTTGCATAATTGGGTTCCCACAGTTAAGTACCTCATTTACTGAATTGCCTTTTTGTTACTTATCTGGACAGGGGATGAAGTACAACAAGTTACAAGTGAGTATACATATAGCATTGTTTTCCTTATTCACACTTGTGCAGGTACATCTCAATAAATTAGAATATCGATATTCTATTTCAGTAATTCAGTTCAAAAAGTGAAACTCTTATTATATAGATTCATTACACACAGTGATATTTCAAACATTTGTTTTCATTTTGCTGATTATGGCTTATAGCTAATGAAAACCCAAAATTCATAATCTCAGAAAATTAGAATATTGTGAAAGTTCCATACTGTAAACTCATGGCGTCGCACTCCACTCAGCTAATTAACTCTAAACACCTGCAAAAGTGTCCTGAGCCTTTAAATCGGGGGTTCTCAACGTTGGTCTTGGGGGACCCCCTGTGGCTGTGGGTTTTTGTTCCAACCAGATTCTTAATCAGTGACAATACCTTATAGCACTGATCTCATTTAATTAGCTGGTACTTTTTTTTTTTTTTTCCTTCGACATTCAAAAAAGCATAGCTGCATGATTTTTACATTTATAAATATGTCTGCTTTTGCTATAGATTTGAATGCTTAACTCTCTTTTGTTGATTTCATTTTACTTTGCCCTTTCTCTGTGCAGTTTTCCCCCTTCATTATATGTTAATAATGACAACTTAAAAACGAGCAGAGCAGACACCTAGGCAAACAACACTGAATAATCAAAGGCTGCAGCTACTTTAGAGTCAGGCCCACTAATTAGTAAATAATAGATTAATTAAACAACTCGAACACCTAGAAAAGTAGAATGAAAATCAGGATGAAAATACTGTTAAAAAGAAAAAATACGTTATTCCTTTATAACTGCTTGGTACATTATATATATAATGTATGTATATATATATATGTATGTATATATATATGTATATATATATATATGTATATATATATATATGTATATATATGTATATATATGTATATATATATATGTATATATATATGTATATATATATATATATATGTATATATATGTATATATGTATATATATATATATGTATGTATATGTATATATATGTATATATATATATATATATATATATATATATATATATATGTATATATATATATATATGTGTATATGTATATATGTATATATATATATATATGTATGTAAGTGTGTATATGTAAGTATTTTTTATTTTTTTTTTTTTATTACAATCAATACATAGCAATCAAGTTTTACAAAAAAAAGAATTATGCTAAGAACAGATCGATCCCCACCCTTGAGAGAGAGAGCAAGCCAAACGGTGTAAAATTTAAGGCTTTTAAAAATACCTAAATCAACAAATTCTCTGTGCTTTATAAAATCATTTCAAAATATTACTGATTAGATCCTGCCATGTTTTGAAAAAGTCTGCACAGATCCTCTAACTGAGTATTTGATTTTTTCCAATTTTAAATAATATAACACATCAGTTTCCCACTGACTTAAAGAGGAGAGTTTGGGTTCTTCCAGTTTATCAGAATAAGTCTGCGTGCCAACAGTGTAGTGAATGCAATCACAATTTGTTTGTCTTTCTCCACTTTAAGACCCTCTGGAAGAACCCCAAACACAGCTGTTAATGGGTTAGGAGGGATTGTGAGTCCAAGACTGTCTGAGAGGTAATTAAAAATTTTTGTCCAGAATAATGTTAATTTGGAGCAGGCCCAGAACATGTGACCTAGTGAGGCTGGGGCTTGGTTGCAACGTTCGCAGGTTGGATCATGCCCTGGAAACATTTTGGAGAGTTTTAGTCGAGACAGATGTGCTCGATATATAATTTTGAGTTGTATAATTGTATGCTTTGCGCATATGGAGCTTGAGTGAATTCTCTGCATTGCTACTTTCCACTCCTTTTCTGATATATTAATTGAGAGGTCATTTTCCCAGTGTCCTCTTGGATCTTTGAAAGGAAGGGATTGTAAAAGGATTTTATATATTGTAGAGATGGAGTCTAACTCCTTGAAATTGAGCAATAATTTTTCCAGCGTGGATGAGGGTGCAAGATGAGGAAAATCTGGAAGGTTCTGTTTAACAAAGTTCCTGATTTGAAGATAGTGAAAGAAATTTGTAGCTGGAATGTTAAATTTGGAATGTAATTGTTCATAGGATGCAAAGACGTTGTCTATATAAAGATCTCTAAGCAAGTTAATTCCAAATTTTTCCAGATATTAAAACTGCATATGTTTGTGAGGGTTGAAAGAGGTGGTTCTTTTGCAGGGTGCCACAGAAAGAAGCTTCTCCGTCTTAAAATGCTTTCTACATTGGTTCCAGATTCTAAGTGAGTGGAGCACAATTGGGTTATTAGTGTATTGCCGATAACGTGTGTTTATTGGAGCACAAAGCAAGGAATACAAAGAAGTACTGCAGGATTTTACTTCTATTGCGGTCCATGCCTGTGTATGTTCTTCTATTTGTGTCCAGGTTCTTATCGACTGTATATTTGCCCAGTAATAAAACTGGAAGTTAGGTAGAGCCATGCCGCCTTCTGCCTTTTGTCTTTGTAGGGTCGCTCTTTTGATGCGTGGATGTTTAGAATTCCAAATAAATGAGGTTATTGTTGAATCTAATTGCTTAAAGAACGATTTATTAATGTATATTGGTATGTTTTGAAATAAAAAGGAGCTTAGGAAGAATATTCATCTTAACAGTGTTAATTCTTCCAGCTAGTGTGAGATGAAGGGTTGACCATCTATGCAAGTCTTGTTTAATTTTTTCCATGCAGACACGAAATTTTGTTGATAAAGAGCTTTATGTTTACTTGTGATGTTTACCCCGAGGTATTTAAACTGTTCTGCAATGATAAAAGGAAGGGTGTCTAATCTAATATTATATGCTTGCGAATTCACGGAAAGAGTACACTTTTATTCAGATTAATTCTGAGACCAGAGAGCTTTTGAAATTCTGTGAGTGCTGCTAAGACTGCAGGCACAGAATTTTCTGGGTCCGATATATACAGTACCATGTCATCTGCATATAATGAGATTTTCTGTTCCAGTCCTTCTCTGCTAATCCCCTTTATCTGATCAGTATTTCGACAATGTATTGCCAGTGGTTCAATGGCAATTGCAAACAGCAGTGGTGACAAAGGGCATCCTTGTCTTGTGCCACGCTCTAGTTTAAAGTAGTCTGAGCAAATGTTATTGATGCAAACTGAAGCTTCTGGGTTAGTATACAGTAATTTAATCCATGCACAAATGTTGGGCCAAACCCAAACTTCTCCAAAATAGTAAAAGGTATTTCCATTCAATCATGTCGAATGCTTTTTCTGCATCCAATGATAATAATATTTCTGGGGTGTTTGATTTAGTTGGTGAGTATATTACATTAAACAGGCGTCGAAGATTTGAAGATAAGTGTCGGCCCCTAATAAATCCAGTTTGGTCTTGTGATATTACTGAGGGAGCACTTTCTCCATCCTTCTAGCTATGATTTTAGAGAGTATTTTAACGTCGTTATTCAGAAGTGAAATTGGTCTGTATGATGCACATTGTAATAAGTCCTTATTTTGTTTTGGAAAGACAGTGATTAGTGCTTGGCGAAAGGTTTGTGGAAGAGATTGGTTATCTCTGGCTTCTGTAAATGTTGCTAATAGGAGGGAGCTAGCTGAGCGGAGAATTTCTTGTAAAACTCTGCAGGGTAGCCGTCAGGGCCTGCTGCTTTTCCACCTTGGAGTGACTTTATAGCATCCAGTAATTCTGATAATGACAGAGGTTTATCGAGTTCCTCCACACTAAAAGCGTCAATTTGTGGTATCTGTAATTTATCCAGAAATGCATTAGATTGTATATTGTCTTCTTTAAACTCAGTAGTATATAGGGATTTATAGTAGTCTCTAAAAGTGTACATTATATTTTTGTGTTCGATGATTTTATCTCCGTTCGTGTTAGTAATTACCGAGATTGCGTTGCACTTCTTGCTTGTGAATTTGTTGAACTAAAAGCTTATTAGCTTTCTCTCCATGTTCATAATAATGATGTCTGGATTTGTAAATTAGTTGTTCGGTTTCTTTAGTTGTCAAGAGGTTTAATTCTGAATGTAGAGCCTGCCTCCTCTTATGTAGAGTCTCGCTTGGTAGTCTGGCATGTTCTTCATCTATTTTAGTAATTTCGCTTTTATCTCTGCTACTTTCTTCGGATTTATTTCTGTGGGAAAGATATGAGATAATCTGTCCTCTTAAGAAGGCCTTAAGAGTTTCCCAGAGTATTCCTGCAGAGATCTCAGGGGATGTATTTGTCTCTAGAAAGAATTCAATTTGTTTGGATATAAATTCAGTACAATTCTCGTCAGCTAATAGAAGCGGATTGAGGCCATCTGCGGGGTGAGTGTATGGGGCTTAGTAATTTCAGCTCCAAGATCATCGGAGCATGGTCTGAAATAACAATAGCATCGTATTTACAAGATTTAATCTTAGGCAAGAAGTTATTATCTATAAAGAAGTAATCAATCCTTGAGTAGCAATGATGTACTGGTGAGTAGAAAGAATATGTTCTTGAATTTGGGTTTAAAAACCTCCAGGGATCTGATAAGTTGTGATCAGTTATAAACTTTGTAATTATCTTTGGTGTTAGTTGCGTTCCCCTGTGGAGGAAGTCTTATCTAAAAGTGGATTTAGAACACAATTAAAGTCCCCAGCCATTATAAGTTTATGAGTGTTCAGATTGGGAATGGATGCAAATAAATTTTGTATAAATTCCTTATCATCAACATTAGGTGCATAAACATTTATCAAAATCATTTTACAGTTAGATAAGTCTCCCATGACCATCACATATCTCCCTTCAGGATCCAATACTACATCTGATGCTACAAATGGTACTGTTCTATGTATGAGAATTCCCACCCTCTAGTTTTCTTTGTAAAACTAGAATGGAACATTTGACCAGTCCAGTCTTTTTGCAGCCGGAACTGATCCTTACTTAGTAAGTGGGTTTCCTGTAAAAATACTATTTTAGCATTTAGACCTGTTAGGTGAGAAAGTACTTTCTTTCTCTTTAATTCGTGATTCAGGCCTTTAACATTCCAGCTTACGAAGTTAACTGTCCCATCATGGAGACACTGATTCTGAGTTTTTGGTGTCATATTATAGTCTTAACTGGAAGTGAAATAGTTTAGGTCTTAATTTCCTATTCCCCCAAGAGTTGTTGCCATGCAGCTTATTATTACGTTGATAGTTATAATTATAAAGATTGAGATGATAGATTAGATATAGATCAAGCCTGCTCTCTTTCTCTTCCCCTTAACCCCCACCCTCCCTTTTGCCTCCCCAGGTGAGGCTAAAACCCACTTCATGCAGTCCCAGTCCTCTGACATACCCAGAGACAGAGCACGTCCAAAGCACATCAAGCCCCCATGCAGTGGCGCTTTAAGGTTAAAAGATAGAGATATCTGTTACCAATATAGTCTTTAAAAGAGAAAAGAAAAAAAAAGAAAAGAATTTTGCACTTTATATACATTATATATATATACACATAATCTTCATCAATTTTAGTGCATTAAGATGATATCCCCAGGTGATGGTGTTAAAGATGTGTCCATAACAAGTCTTAATGCAGTAATAGCAATAACAGCAAACCAAGGGTATGATATTGAACAGTCTCATTTAGGGTACACATGAAATAATTAGAAAAGAAAAAGAGGAGGAAAACGTAATTAAGCACAATAAAACATAAACATTTAGCCCTAGTAATACTAAGTAATGATAAGTAATAAGTAAGTAATAATAATATAAGAATATGAGAATATATGCTGATAAAAAACCCGTATTTTAAAACAAATAGATCAGACAGTAGATTATTAATCCTAGCTTTATCATTTACCGCCATGACTCACAATTATGTATCAGAATAGTCCCGGGATCAGCTTTCTTAACTCATTTTCTGCCTCCTCCTTGCTAGCGAAAACATAGAAATGACCCTGCCATTCCACTTTCAGTTTTGCCGGATACAGGAGGCCGTATTTGACATTGGCTTGCCGTAGCGCTGTTTAATATTATAGAAGGCGGCGTTTGATAGCTGTTGCTGGAGAGAAGTCAGGAAGACGCGAATGTGGCAATTTTCATATATAATATCTTCCTTTTTTCTGAGGAGTTCCATCACCTCTAACTTAAATGATAATCGTTCAAAACGAACTATAAAAGATCTTGGTCGGGGTCTGGCGGTGTTTGATCCGCGTACGCGGTAAGCCGCTGCTATCTCAGATTCTGCTTTAAAGTCGCCCCCGATTATTTTAGAAAAAAGTTCAGTTGCGAATTTCACCGGGTTTAAACTTTCTCGATTCTCCGGCAGGCCTTCAATTCTGACATTATACCTTCTATTCCCATCTTCTAAAGCAGCCAGTCTGTCTCCAAGTTTTTCTCCGAGTTTTTTACATTCCGAACTGACATTTACTGCTCTTTCCTCGGCACTGGCAGCTAGATGTTGGCTATTTCGATCCGATTCGTGAATGTCTCACTAAGATGCTCCAATTGATCAGCAAGCGTGCTCAGTTTAACCGAGTTTTCTCAATGCGCTCTTCAATTTTACCCAGCACCTGTCGAAGTTCAAGTTGTACTTCTTGACGCAGCCTTTCATTTGCCTGTTGGATTTCCTGCTTTAATTCCTGTTTCAGTCTCTCAATTGCCTTTGCCGTTGCTTTCTCATTAGCCTTCTCGCTTTTCTTTATATCTTGCGTGAGCTCAGCGAGCAACACTTTCAGTTCAGATAGCTCAAATGTGCCTTCTTGTGACGTAGATGAAGCAGCAGACTCTGCTGAAGCCGGTGTCCCGCTGCTCCAGTCCCGCGTAATTGCGTAACTGAAGCCGCGGACCTCCCGGCCTTTTCCAGTTTCAGGTAATCCTCTCCAATCGGCGAGCTATCCACATCTGCACTCACGATCGCACCTTCGCTCCCCTTTTCGCTCTCAGCCGGCGACGATGTAGCGGACCGTGGTCCCGAGGAGTCTGTACTTTCGCCCATCTGATCCAGGTCTGTCTCTGAGAGGCCGTATCTCGAACTAGGGCTTGCTGATCGCAGCTTGGATGTAGCTTTAGTCTTGATTCTTTCGACCCCTTCTTGTTGGCCATGTTTATATGTGTTTACATATACTGTAGCGGTCCCTCTCGGGTTGAATAAATACAGGATATCTCAGAATAATAAGCAAATAATATGAAAAATAGCACCACTGCTAGCGGAGCTCCACTTCAGACGTCCATCTCTCGCATCGGACGAGACCAAACCTCAAAAAAATGCATTTTTTAAATGATGGTTTTTATTATTTAGGGAGAAAAAAAAATCCAAACCTACATGGCCCTGTGTGAAAAAGTAATTTGCCCCTTGTTAAAAAATAACCTAACTGTGGTGTATCACACCTGAGTTCAATTTCCGTTGCCACCCCCAGGCCTGATTACTGCCACACCTATTTCAATCAAGAAATCACTTAAATAGGAGCTGCCTGACACAGAGAAGTAGACCAAAAGCACCTCAAAAGCTAGACATCATGCCAAGATCCAAAGAAATTCAGGAACAAATGAGAACAGAAGTAATTGAGATCTATCGGTCTGGTAAAGGTTATAAAGCCATTTCTAAAGCTTTGGGACTCCAGCGAACCACAGTGAAAGCCATTATCCACAAATGGCAAAAACATGGAACAGTGGTGAACCTTCCCAGGAGTGGCCGGCCGACCAAAATTACCCCAAGAGCGCAGAGAGCGACTCATCCGAGAGGTCACAAAAGACCCCAGGACAGCGTCTAAAGAACTGCAGGCCTTACTTGCCTCAATTAAGGTCAGTGTTCACGACTCCACCATAAGAAAGAGACTGGGCAAAAGCGGCCTGCATGGCAGATTTCCAAGACGCATAAACCACTGTTAAGCAAAAAGAACATTAGGGCTCGTCTCAATTTTGCTAAGAAACATCTCGATGATTGCCAAGACTTTTGGGAAAATACCTTGTGGACTGATGAGACAGAAGTTGAACTTTTTGGAAGGCAAATGTCCCGTTACATCTGGCGTAAAAGGAACACAGCATTTCAGAAAAGAACATCATACCAACAGTAAAATATGGTGGTGGTAGTGTGATGGTCTGGGGTTGTTTTGCTGCCTCAGGACCTGGAAGGCTTGCTGTGATAGATGGAACCATGAATTCTACTGTCTACCAAAAATCCTGAAGGAGAATGTCCGGCCATCTGTTTGTCAACTCAAGCTGAAGCGATCTTGGGTGCTGCAACAGGACAATGACCCAAAACACACCAGCAAATCCACCTCTGAATGGCTGAAGAAAAACAAAATGACGACTTTGGAGTGGCCTAGTCAAAGTCCTGACCTGAATCCAATTGAGATACTATGGCATGACCTTAAAATAGAGGTTCATGCTAGAAAACCCTCAAATAAAGCTGAATTACAACAATTCTGCAAAGATGAGTGGGCCAAAATTCCTCCAGAGCGCTGTAAAAGACTCATTGCAAGTTATCACAAACGCTTGATTGCAGTTATTGCTGCTAAGGATGGCCAAACCAGTTATTAGGGTCAGGGGGCAATTACTTTTTCACACAGGGCCATGTAGGTTTGGATTTTTTTTCTCCCTAAATAATAAAACCATCATTTAAAAACTGCATTTTGTGTTTACTTGTGTTATATTTGACTAATGGTTAAATGTGTTTGATGATCAGAAACATTTTGTGTGACAAACATGCAAAAGAATAAGAAATCAGGAAGGGGGCAAATAGTTTTTCACACCACTGTATATGGAAATGTACAAATGCCTTTCACACATGGTTTTACTCGGCTACTTTGCTTACAAAATCATTGGGATTGTGATAAGTGAGATTCTGTTTTTCTCCATTATACTGAAGGATTGAAGAGGTATTCTGATCTCTTTCTGAAAAAGGTACTATTACACCATTGTCACTTACTTGTGGAAATGGCAGCAAAGCAGCAGTGAAACCAGTAATGTACTCCATATTTGGTGAAATGCATCCTGTACTTGGCCTGGTGGGTGTAAATATAAAAGCAGATATAACACGGATCTTGACTGGAGAACTTCTCTTTAAAAACCATGGCTTAAGTATTTTGCTTCTAGAAAGCAAACAACTTTTTTTTTATTAACTTTTGAAAACCACATTAGGGGATAAAAAAATTTGAAAAACTTACAAACACATTAGAAAAAATGTTCATAATTGCAGTTTTTACTTCTATTTAGTAATAATTTTAGCAAAGTTCAGAAACACCCTTGTATCGACAGGAAGAGAGTAAAATACAGCTTATTTGACATGGTCAAGAATAAAGGAGTCAGGGCTGCTAACTGAGATGTATTTAAAGTAAGGTGTATGATATGGATTATACATTTTAAAGAATAAGTTCTGGATTTTTAAAGTTGTTTTTTGCAACCATTGTATTAATTTGATACTAAACTTCAAGAACAGGTACAGTATTTTTTTTTTAATTATATGAAATTCTTCAAGTATAAAGGCAAATTTCATTTGTCATATTGATGTGGACAAATTTGTTTGTACCCTTACAGCTCATTAAAAATTTCTGTATGCCTCTGGAAACAAGATAAAATTAAAAGCAATTGTCCTTTGTATACTTGCATACCTTTTGATATGTCATCAAGCAAGTGTGAAAAGAGAAGGCATTTTTTATTCTTCAAAGATACTCTCAAATAGCTTGGACATCTTTTTTAGTACCCGTAGAAAAGATCATAAATAATTGGATTAGATTGATTTTTGTTTTCTTTTTTTTCCAAATTAGCTGTTTTCTTAAATTAGTATCACTCATGCCTCCATTCATACAATCAGTCATTCAGCCTATTTAAATGGAGAAAAGTAATCCCTCCACTGTTTGGTATCATCATGTGTCCCACACTAAATATGGTCCAGTGAAAGCAAAGGAGACAGTTGTCTGATGAGATCACAAAGAAAATTCTAGACATGCTTGTTAAATATCAACAGCTTGATATTCCTGCGATAATAGTTGCAAATATGTTTAAGAAGTTTAAGGTCCATGGGTCTGTAGATAACCTCCCTGGACATGGCCAGAATAGGGAAAGTGACCCCAGAATGGGCAGAAGGATATCAAGAATGGTAGACAAAATTCCAAGGACAGTTTCCGATGAGATACAAGCTGAACTCCAAGATCAAGGTCCGTCAGTGATTCCGCCAGTGATTCCGTCATCTGTCTCTGAGTGATTTTGAGCTCAATGTAAGAAGACCCACCAGGGCCTTCAGTGTTGAATGAAAAACCTAAAAAAGCCTTGTAGAAGTTTGCTAAAATGCATATTGACAACCTCAGTGCTTCTGGAAGAATGTCCTTTGGACAGATGAGACAAATGTGTATATTTTTGGCAAGTCACATCATCTCTATGTCCATAGACAGACAAACGAAGCTTTCAAAGAAAAAAAAAAAACACCATACCTACTGTGATGCATGGAGAAGTCTCAGCAATGTTTTGGGGCTGTTCTGCTGTGCCTGGCACAAGGTACCTTGAGTCTGTGCAGGGGACAATGATCTCTCAAGACTATCAAGACATTCTGGAGTGAAATGTACTGCCCATTGTCAGAAAGTTCTGTCTTAGTAGCAGACCATTGATCCTCCAACAGGATAATGCTCCAAAACGCATAGCTCTAAGCCCCCAAATTGGATAAGAATCAAACATTGGACTATTCTGAAGGGGTATTCTGTGAATCCTGGCTTTAATTCAATGGAACACCCTTGGAAGAAACTGGAACATGCAGTCTATAGAAGGCACACTTCAGACCTGACAGAATTGGAACAGTGTGCTCAGGTAGAGTGGGCCAGAATACCCTTTGACAAGTGCAGAAATTTCATTCAGAGCTACAGTAATCACTTGTATGCAGGGATTAACTCTAAAGGTTGTCCAGCAAAATACTGTATAAGGTAGAGGATTCCATTTTTTCCATGCCATTTTCATTTGTGTCATTATTTGAAATATTGTGTTGCATGAAAACTAAAACAGAGGATGACTTTTGTTTAATTTGGAATAAACAATGAGTACTTTTGTCGGTTTTAAGTCAATACAAAGACATTTTGGGTTTTTCTTTTTTTGTGGAGGGTGGCAAGAAATGTGTCAACATCTATATAAAGTGATTGTAAAACTTTGACATGGAAAATAGTGTATTTACACGTGAAGTCCTTGACGTGATGTAATAAATGGGTTGAGCAAGCAATATTTATGTGCTCTCACACTTTTGTCAACTACAGGAAGCATGATGTAGTACTTTTCACTTTTTCCTTCTGTAATTGGGAATGGCATGTAGATCCCTTGTGAGAAAACAGGTAAGGCTAGATTTGCTAGCCTTAAAGTTTAGGTGTGTTCTTGTGTTTGTGTGTGTTGCACTGAGTAGGTTTGTTTTTACAGTATTTTATGGCACATATTTTAAACTGTTGAAGTTTTTAACCAAAGGATGTGTATTAAATGTCACTGGTTTATCAAAAGGCATAAACTTGCACATTCTTTTTCACTGAATTTTATTTGTCGTCTTCCTGATTTCCTCTGTATCTATTTGTTAATTTAGAAACAAACTTAAGTGTTAAGATTGCCAAATAAATGTACCGTAATTCAATACAAAGGACAACCTATGTAAATACAATACACATTAATCAAATGATTATTTTTAAATGATCATTTTGATGAAGAAAAAATGTTCAATACCCATATAATACTTTACAGTGAGAAATAGTAGTACTGCTTTAACAGAAATAAAGACAAGCTGATAATTAGAAGCCAGATAATTTGTACATTAATGTATAGGTAGCAAACTGTGATCCTACAGGACTCCAGTGGTTGCATATTTCCATTTTATTGAAGGCTACCGCAAATGATTACTTTGTAATCGATAAGCCTGTCGATTATTTCATTGATTAACTGATTACTGTAACATCTAGTTTTGTCCAATAATTCAAGTAGGCTTACAAATATGTCCTGTATTTGAATATTTATTGAATAATTTTTTATATACAAAAATTGAAAACCTTTGAATATAAAATTTCACCACAAAGGTAACAAGAAGACAAACATTTGATTAATAGTGAACTTATCAACCATTTGATGGGTGCAGTCCAACGTGAAACAAGAGCAGATAATTAAGCTTTTGGGTTCTTTTAGACCTAGATGTTACAGTCGATCCCCTTAAGACTCGTATTCTGTACGAAGAATAAAAAATCCATCTGGAATTGAGTGATTATTCATACACCTCAAAAATACTGCTGCTAGACATTTATTGGAATTAAGTGTCTAAAAATGTTTGTAAAGTGTAAATCAACTAAAATAGGCAATAATTATTTCTTGAAGAAAAGACTGAGTTAAAATTAATATTGTATACATTTACCACAGAGTATTAAATTATTTATAAGTTAACATTTTCAGTAATGGTTAATTTTTGCACAGCTGCCTTTAATACATCTTTATGCTTTGCTGTGATGGGGCAGTGCTTTTTTTTTTTATTTTTATTTTTATTTTTTTTTTTTTTAAATTTCTGTTGCTTATTATTGCCATCATCACATTTAAACATTTATGAAAACTGTAATGAACAGGGCTGATAATACACATGTAGATTTTTAAAATTAAGTTTAAATTCTTAATCTTTTTTAGCAGTTTAAATTTTTTTTAAAAGCAACCTTCTACATATCTTAATCGGTAGGCTATCCCATGCAGCAAGTGTGCATTAATAATCCATCAAAATCATGTGCCAAAAGCTATGCACCTCACACAAATTAATTCACTCACAGTTGTTCTGCTAAAAACATTACTTTTGTTTCAAATGTAGGGAGTAAAATGAGGGAGTGAGAGAACTTTAAAGGCAAATATTTGTTCACACCAAAGAACACTTCATGGGCAGCGTTCAGTATAACTTGAATGTTGCTCTTCCATTGCAATTTTGTTGAGATGAGGAAGGCAAGATGATCATTAGCCTGCCTGTACCATTTTGAGAGAAGATGGACTGGGCCCAGAACAATTTTATTTAAGATGTGTAAACCATTTAAAAGTTAGATTTGAGGTTGTGTGCACAATTGATAATGTAAACTGCAAAGGAAAACATGTTTCTTTATATAAAAAAAAAAAATACAAAAAAAAAACTTCCCAGTATCCTCTCCCAGATGGGTGGACAGCTGCATGTTGTTATGCCGCAGATCAGTTTGGGTCAGTGTGCTAGATTTAAACATTGAATTGACCCGTTTGATTGTTTGTTTGTTTGTTTTATCTTTAATTTAAAGATTGAAGGAAACACTTAACATAGATCAGCATTACGAAGTTATTTTTATTATATAATGTTATTACTGATCAGTTTTCACATCCGCTAATAAGTAGTTTTCTTTCAGATCCATGAGATGACATTTTTTAAAGAGTTACATGTTGCTAGCCCTGGCATAATTGTCTGTCAACAGGTTAAAATGCAACTCTGCCTAAAGTTAATAGGTACATTTAGCTGATTTTTGTTGTATTTAGCTAGCCTGTGCACTTGTAAGTAAAAAATGGTGATGACTGACGTGAACATTTACCAGGCAATGTATCTATTCTATACAAAGAAGTACTGAATCTGTTTTCTTCCAATGCAAGTTACTAGCTTGAATTTCTCAAATGAACTAGCTTCACAGCTCTAAAAGAACTATTGTCAAAAAGGTAAGTAAGTGTAAGTGGGTTACTTATGATATTGTTCGCTTGTCTTTATGCTGTACTTTCAGCTTTGTCCCTCAGGTGCTCATGCATAGAGCTAGTGCTGTTGTGAAATAGATTGTGCTTTTTACATAATGAACAGGTGAAATATAGATATACACACGCACACACACACACACACAGAGGGGGGAATTTTGTTTGATATTTGGAAGAACTTTCTTCTACTTAATATTGTGCAGTGACTGCTGTAATTAGCCTACTCATAAACAGTACAGGGAGTTATAGCATGCCAGTGAGGAAGAGAGGTGTTTAATTTACTTTATATAAAAAAAAAAGTTAATCATGGCAGCCCTAGTTCTAGCCAGTTTATTCAGTGGGCTTTAAGTACTCATTACGCTTTACCAGACATTTTCAAATTATTTTTTTTTTATTTTATTTTTATTTTTTTAGAGCTCCATCAAAATATTTTGTGGTAGAATATTGCCAGCCTTATTGAAACACATTATATGATAGACACAGATGCAGAAAGGATCAAGTTAGTTTAAAATCTCTTGACATCAGTAATTGATTGATAATTGAAAATAGTAAGAATTAAGACTTGAACCGAACATAGACCTACAAGATTGTAGTTTGATATCTGTGCATTAGCAGAAAGATGTATTTAAAGAAAAAATGTCTTGTGTGTTTTTGATCTAGGTTTTGTCTAGTATATATTTAGAGGATCATATCCTTTTAATGTGGGTGATAGTTCATCATTGGGTATACGCAACCACACTATTGGTTGGTGCTGGGCGATATGAACTATAAATAATTTTGTGATATTTTAGGAGATTTTACTGATATATATCTCAATATTTTAAAATTTCCTCTAAATCACTTAATAAATATTCGATTTAACCCTTTAATTGATAGTCACACCAATGCAATCATTCTAGGATTCCCTGCAGACTGCAACTTATGTGTATATGAAATCTAATTCGATTGTATTCATTAGAGGATTCGTTTGGAACAATTCTTTACTTAAATGCAAAACAGGGTTAAGTCGCGACCAAGTTAAATTTAACAAAAGAGAATTTATTCAAACCTGGTCATTGCACACAATAAGAAACATTTCAAAACAACATGAATTGAAGTGCAGAATGTGTGCATAATGTTGCTTGTGACAGCAGGTCACTTCTCTGTAAGAAAGCAGTAACAATCGCATTACAATAAACAGGACATATTGTGTATCTCTCTTCAAGTTATTTTGTGTAGTGTTTTTGGACCAATTTGTTCACTTTGTACTTCTGTGGTTCAGTTCCTTTGCTCTCCAGACTGTTTGACACCTCAGATACAAACACATTCGTTTTTTGCGAATGCATCACACAGTGGTCTGGATGGGCAGGTGAGTGTGTGTGACATGTATATGTATTTTGTGTCTGTGGGAGGGAAAGTAGTGAAACACCAAAGTGAGCCTCATACTGGCATTTTATCCCTTTGAACCCTGCCCTCCCAAGCGTTTTGGCACTATAACACTAGTCTTTCCAGGAATTTTTAACTATTTAGAAAACCAAAATTATTTTGATAGTAATATTTTACTATCTAGTGGTATTATGATAAGCCACAATGTTATAACAACAGATCGATGCTATAGAACAACATGCATCTCTTCCAGTCTAATAGTTTTGATCGTTTTCTACTGTCCTGCCAACTTTAGCTTTGTCATAAGGACCTAATGCCAAAGCTGCACTTTTGAGTGATATAATTCAAAATAGTTTTTAGTGCCATCAAAATATTTACACAAGAACAATTCACATGATTTCCACCACCTTCCAATCAATTGCCCAGCATTTCCTCATTCCTGCGGGGCTCTCACTTCTGCTGTCAAGCACCCAAACTCCCTTGGGCACGGTGCAACCCACACCTGGGACAGTGACAGTTGGGGAGTTTGTCTGAGGTAGTACACCTATTATACTGTAATGCAGATGTCCTAAGGTGAGCTGAGGAAGAAAATAAACCTCCTGTCTAAAGAAAAAAATTACCATCACAGCATAACTAGCCAGCGGTTTGTGATTATGCCTAGTCTAATTTAGTGCAGCAAGGTTAAGATATCGTAAAGGTCAGTCAGTCATTTTCCAACCTATATCCTAGGGTAACGAGGTTCTGCTGTAGCCAATCCCAGCCAACACAGGGCGCAAGGCAGGAACAAATTATTCCAAATTATTCAGTAGTGTTATGACAATAAATAGGCATGTAATTACACTAACCTTTCGGGTGTACACTGCTTTGTGTCTGGCTAAAAACCGGCCAGCCGGATAAAGTTTAAAAAAAAATTGTGAGTTTGTACTCAACGTGTTTGATACAGTCATACCGTAGATCCCGGAATACAGGCCGACCCGGTATATTAGCCGAACCCCTTCTCTACCTACTAAATTACATGTGTTTGCCGATGACCGGTATTTAAGCCGACCCCCTTCTCCAAGCAAAATGTTCTAAATTTCCTTAAAAGTGGCTCTTCGGGTATATTTATAATGTTTATCGGCGAGAATTTGAGACTGACAGCATTTTTGATATATAATATGTGCATAATTTACCAAAACACCAATAATTTTTCTAATGTACTAACTAAAAAGTTATAGAAAGTGCCTAGCCTACTTCGATTAAGCTAGGAGCATGGCGGCGCGCATGGTCGCAGCGGCTCACGGCTCTCCTTTTCAGTGCACTTTTTGTTTTTGTACTTTTTTTTTGTCCTTGTTTGTGCACGATCGGTTCGGTGAACATCCGCTACACCATTCAGAACCTTATAGACATCGGTGTCCAGAGCCAGACATCTGTTTCGAGTGTTTTTCATCACACGCACAACATCCCAGACAACATAACGAGACCAGCGGGCTCTCCGTGGATTGTTGTCGGGTCTAGGAGACGACACAGACGGAGGAGGGAAAGAAAGCAGAAGTGGGGCCGCAGATCTGGCGTTATGCTAAAGCTAAAAAACAACCATACAAGCCCTATACAGAACTTTTTTCTGCACTGAAGGAGCTGATTTTAAACTCATTGTAGATGCGTATAGTGACAATAAAAGGCATTCTATTCTAGAAACAATTTCATACTGTACTCACCATTTAATTTGACATCTTTGGGCTGCAGGAAGGGAGGAAATATTTCCACACAATGTCCATCTTAGTTTCGATTGCGATCGCTTTCTTTTACCTTCTCTTCCTTCCTTAGCAATTATGTGTCTTTCTTGCATGGTCTTAATGAATTATATCTATCTATCTATCTCTATCTCTCTATCTATCTATCTATCTCTATATATATATATATATATATATATATATATATATATATATATATATATATATATATATATATATATATATATATATATATATATATCTCTCTCTCTCTAGATAAATCACTGCAATGACGGAAATTACATCCACAAACACATGTATTTGGGGTCCGACTGATGCTACTAACGCTCTCGGTTGTTTGTTTACAATCGTGCAAGCGGATACACGTGACCGCATCCGTTTCGTAACGCAAGATGTTGATTGTAAATCAAAACAAAAAATTTCATTTTAAACTTCCGATAATTTATTATAAATTTTATTAATAAAATCAACAACTAGAACACTTTTTTGAATAAATTCTTTATTTAATTTAAAGTACCGGCATGCAAAGTTACTTCTTCATCTGAAAGATGGCTCTATGGTTTCGTCATTATTTACTTCCGTATTCATCGGCAAAACCGGCATTGCGCTGGAAATCTTGAATCTGAAACGATACTCGTTGTATAAACCAACCCCCAAACTCCAAGCCAAAAATCAAGGACGAAATTCTCGGCTTATATAACGGGATCTACGGTATATAGTCATTTACTACATCCCACACAGAATAAGCAGCAATGTATCATGTGTATTTGATGCATCCCCAAGCCCTACCCTAGGCATACTGTACCAATTTGGATTTGCCAGTTAATTTGATATACATTTACGATGCAATAGGAAAGTCACCAGTTTCAAAGTAAATGAATAACCAGCCATTCAAACTCGTTCTCCTGGAACTGGGATGCACCAGTGCTGACATTTATGCCACTATGCTATCCATTCAACCTTTATTTATATAATTTTAGATCATTATTTTTCATTTAAATGATCCTCGACATTGATACTTAAAGTATCTTTTTTAGGTAATTTTAGAAAGTCAAACTCCTCTTTCTCCATTTACTGCCTTTTTGCCTTCTTTAAAGTCCTCCATAGAAAGTAGCAGGCTGTTTTGTACTTAATATATAGTCTCCAGTCTACGATTCCACATTTTAAGCCACAGTGCGCACATTCACAGCGTCCCGGATGGTTTTGTCAGCCCATGACTTCTGATTAGGGAAGCACCGGATTGTTTTTGTTGGAACAATGGATTCTGCCAGCTTAGCGACAAAGCTGAAAGCGGCATCCGCAAACTGTCATTACAGCTCAACTGGAAAACATTCCAGTCCAAGTTATCAAGTGCGTCATGTAGCATGGCTTCTGACTGGGCAGACCAGCTTTTGATCTCTCTTGTTACCAAACCCTCTGTCATGATACTTTTTTTTTTTTTTATACTCCAGTAGAAGGAAAATGGTGGTGTAGCCCGACCTTCCAAATGCAGGTTGTGAAAGCACTTTGTAGCCTGACTTAAACTGAGCATAACAATGATCCAGTGTATTTCCCTTCCTGGATGGGCATGTGATATGCTGGTGAGAGTTTGGCATGACCCGTCTGGGGTTACCATTCCGGAACATTATTTCTCCTTTGATGAAGCCAATGCTTTGTTGATTTTAATGTATGCTCTTGGTTGTTGTCATGCAGAAAGGTAAACTTTCTCTTCAACTTCCGAGCAAATGCTTGAAAATTTTGTGCCAAAATAGACTAATACTTGGAGCTATTAATGATTCCATCCACCTTAACTAATGCCCCAGTTCCAGTTGAAGAAAAGCAGGTCCAAAGCATGTTGCTGACTCCATCATGCTTCATTGTGAATATGGTGTTCCTTTGATGTGCTGTGGTGTTTTTGTTGTCAAACGTCTCTTTTGGAATTATGGACAAATAGTTCAACCTTGGTCTCATCAGACCATAATGCATTTTTCCACATGGTTGTGGAAGACTGGCTATACATTTTTTACAAAGTTTACCCAGGCTTGAATGTTTTACTTTGTGAGAAAAGGCTTTCGTCTTGCCCCACAACCAGACGTATGAAGAATACAACTGATTGTGGCCACATGTAGGGAACAACTAGTATTTACCAGGAAATCGCGCACCTCCTTTAATGTTGTAGGCCTTTTGTTGGCCTCCCTGACCACTTTTCGCATTGTCTGCTTATCAGTCTTGGATGGACATCCTGATCTTGGTAAGACTCCCTATTGAGCCATATTTTCTCCACCTGATGACTGCCTTCACCATGGTCAGTGGGATGTTTAATGCTGAGGATAGTTATCCATAATTATCTATATATCTATCTCTATATCTATATATAGCAAAATACCCGCGCTTCGCAGTGGCGAAGTACTGCCTTAAAAGTTTTATTAAGAAGAAAATTTAACCTTTTTAAACTGAGGGAAAATATACCAATAATTATTTGTTAGGGATCTCTTTGTATACCACATTGTGAGTTCGGTCCTCCGGTTGTAATATGACCAAGCTGTGCGCTGAGCTTACTCTTAAGCATGCAACGTACAGTTGGCCATATGAAGCTTGGATTGCTGCTGTCATAATCGGTTTGAGTTTCATGGTTTGTTTCAATTACGACAGTATTTGTAGGACTTGTGTTGAAGTGACATTCGGCATTTGTCAAGCGTTGTAAGTATACAACCAGTTTCATCGATAACTTCAAATCCAGCTTTTGAGAGTTTAAACATTCATAAACATCAAAGTGTCCACTACTGAAATCGTCACCTGTCAATCTAAGATGTTTGAGGCATTGGCGGTTGTCCAAAGGTGTAAAATATTTGGCCATTTTGGTACATTTGAAAGAGACAACCGAACAATTCAGCGGCAGCCATCAACTCACATGCAGAACCATAGGTGAAGGGCTTAAGCATTTCACGCTTATAGTGCTCCTGTGTAGTATAATTATCTCCTGTACCGTCATCAGTCCACACCTTGAACCTGTCCCAGTCATTCAGTACATAAGACACAATGTTTCTCCAGATATCAAGAGTTAGCCTGATTCGGCCGTGCAATATGTAACAAAGAGAATGGAAAAGATAGGTGCCATATCCGGGCATGGAAACCACTTGGTAAGTGACAGTTGTTTGATCGATGGTGATCACCTCGATAGACATGTTAATGGGGGTACGGTTGGAATGATAAAGGAAATGGGTATCTGAACAATGTAAAGTAAGTCTAAAATACCTACACAATAACTATAATTGTAATAAATGAACAGTAAAGCAGCGGAGAAGCTGTGGATTAAATTAAAAAGGCTGTAGTTATCGGCAGGGAGACGTGAATCCCGTGGCGAAGCAAGCAAGGAAGGGAATGTAGAGACAGGAGCGACGGACAGCCTTATATAGGCAGGCAGCCAACAACGTGGGAGGCGTTGGGATGGGGGACCCAATGCCGCCTCACACGGTGACCAAGCTGCAGGCTATGGACGTATATATGTGTACGTAAGTAGGATTCAGTTATCGTTGGGAACCCGCGTACCAAATTTCTTGAAGATGGGCCCATAAGTAACAAAGACTGTTGAAAAGTTCAATATGGCGGCCGACAGTGGTATCATACCGCCGAAATAAGTACCAAATTTCAGCCTTCTACCTACACGGGAATTTGGAGAATTAGTGACGTTGGAAAGCTCAATATGGCGGCTGACAGTGGCGTCATACCACCGAAATAAGTATGTAAATTGGTTTCGGTTAGCACAGGGAAGCCGCCTACCAAATTTCGTGAAGATGGGGTCATGAATAAGAAGTTCAACATGGCGGACATTGTTGACCGTTATGCGTAGAATTTCGAAATGAAACCTGCTTAACTTTTGTAAGTAAGCTGTATGGAATGAGCCTGACAAATTTCAGCCTTCTACCTACACGGAAAGTTGGAGAATTAGTGACATTTGGAAAATTCAATATGGCGGCCGACAGTGGCGTCATACCACCGAAATAAGTACGTACATCGGTTTTGGTTAGCGCAGGGAAGCCACCTACCAAATTTTGTGAAGATGGGGCCAAAAATAAGAAAGTTCAACATGGCGGACGTTGTCGACCGTTATGACCATTACGCGTAGAATTTCGAAATGAAACCTGCTTAACTTTTGTAAGTAAGCTGTAAGGAATAAGCCTGCCAAATTTCAGCCTTCTACCTACACAGGAAGTTGGAGAAAGTGGTGAGTGAGTGAGTCAGTGAGGGCTTTGCCTTTTATTAGTATAGATGATTAGAAGATAAGTATCTTCCTTTAATAAATCTGGTTTAGTTGTGCTATTACAGAAGGAAGCACTTTTCCAGTCCTTCTAGCTAGTATCTTAACGTCATTATCCAGGAGTAATATTGGTCTATGCACGTTGTAGTAAGTCCTTATTTTTCTTAGGAAAGACAAATTAATGCTTGGCAGAAAGTTTAATTAGAATTTTGTTGTCTTTGGCTTCTGTAAACATTGCTAATAGTGGACAAACTTATTTGAAAATGTTTTTTAAAATTCCAATGGGAAGTCATCAGGGCCGGCTGCTTTCCCACTTTAAAGTGAGTTTATAACGTCTAGTAATTTTGAGAGTATCAGAGGTTTACCCGGTTCCACAGCACTAAGAGTATCTAGCAATCAATTTTCTTTGACATGAATTCTGTACAGTGCTTATCAGCTAATGAATGACAGGGGGTTAAGATGCCAGCTCCGAGATGATTGTGTAGGACATAGTGATTTAAGCTCCACAATCAGAGGGGCGCAGTTACATGATTTGATAATGGGCAAAACATTATTGTCTATGAAGAAATAATCAATTCTTGAGTAACAATGATCTTGTGAGAAGAAGGAATATAGCCTAAAGTTAGGATGTAAAAACCTCCACAGGTCTGATAACCTGTGATACGTTACAAACTGTAATTATTTTTGGAGTATTGGGTTTTACTGCCACTGTAGCTGAAGACCAATCCAGGCCTGGATTTAAAAAACAGTCTTGGGCCATTATAATTTTATCACATTAGGATTGGGTGTGAATACATTTGGATGAAATCTCTATCATCCACGTTAGGTGCATAAATATTTACCAGAATCATTTTAGCATTAAATAAATTGCCAATCACAATGGCATATTGCTCTTCATGATCACATGTTACATTGGACTCTACAAATAGGATAATTTTGTGTTTTTAAGATTACTACACCGCTACTTTTCATTATTTAGCTGGTGTGACTAATTTGGCCATTCCAAGCCCTTTGCAGCTCAAATTGGTCCTTACTTGTGATCCTACTGTAAAAATACTATCTTGGCATTTAAACCTATTAAGTGAGTGAATATTTTCTGTTTAATTCATGATTGAGATCTTTGACTTTCCAGCTTACAAAGTTCATTGTTTGATCATAAAAACATTGCTTCTGAACTTTTGTTGACATTTTGTAGTCTTAAGGTAGTACATTTTTTACATATGATAGCTATGATCTAGATTTCATATTATTGCCGGGTGTTATGGCTATGATGTCTATTGTTGTTGTGTTTGCATCAACACTAGAATCCTTGAAACCTGCGAAAAAAGTTATAATGCCGGGCCACTTTAAATTCCTTCACACTTCTTTATCAGTGTCTTTGTTTTGTAAATGTGTACATCAAGCACTGGCAGCAGCCAGCCTCCTCACCTATCACCCACTGAGGCAGCTAAAGTCTCTATCTGACAGTGAGGTGTCTAGAATTGTATATTGTAAATATATCGTTATTTGGAACATATAAATTCCATTTGTGTTGTGTCTACAACAATCTGGTAACTGTAGGAAGACAGGAAATGCGAGGCAAGAAATGTTGAACACATAAATAAAAAGGAAATTTTTTTTCATGTTATAGTAATAATGGCTAAATGCTGATGTGAAGTGTATAATGTGTGATGATTGAAGTCCAAATATTAAATAAGCATTTTCACAAACGTATAACAAAGCAAGTGTGCATTTCTTCAAGAATATAACCAGTGAAAAATCATTCAATTTATATGTTGCTGTCAATGAGTAAAAACCCAAGCCCAAATATCAATCAACAGAGAACGGACATCTCTGCTTGGCTGGTGCAAAGATAAGAACTGCTACTCATAATTAAGAGGTTGTGGGTTTGAGCTTGGGTTCTCCCTGTTTGGAGTAGTGAGCTGCTATTATTATTACGATTATGTAATGAAAACATGCATTTAATTTGCATCTGTAACACCAGGTGTACATTTTTGCTTCTTGTAAAAGTCGGCCTGTTTATTTATTTATTCACTTTTATTGTCTACGTCATGTTCATGTGGTACAACAAACTTGCCCCTCCCTCTCTGAGTCGATGGTTCATTTCCATTTCATAGGTCTCAGTCATGGTTTTGGAAGAGCTCTGTACTGCTGGCTGCTCAGGTCCAAAATATATGTTTATTTTTGGGTGGAAATTTATCATTATGGGTGCTCATTTTAATTTTTTTTTTCACTTATTTTTTAAGCTCTTCTCTTCATTCTTTGTGAACTTTCTGTGGATGATGGATTAAGAAAAGTCTTTTTGATTTTGAGCCATAGTAATTATTGTAACAGCTCTTGCCTTTCTGTTTTTTGTTAACATTCTTGATTTGAAATGTGTATATATTTGCAAGACATTATTATTATTGTAAATAACTTTTGACACCTCTGGAATGAACCAGAGTTCTGTTTTTGGACAGTCAGTATTGTCTGTATCAGTTCTTCCATCTCCTGGTCACTTATTTATGGCTTCAAGTGCATGGGCTATTAAGTGAACTGTTATTTCCCAGATTCTGTGTTTTGGGAACAATGCGGAAATTAGAAAACTAAGTTTGGTTAAAAAAAAAAGTTTTTAAATGAACCGAGCAGTTATATTGGAATAATATATTTTTTCTTTTTAACCTTAAAGGGCAAAATTATAATGAAATCAACAAAAGAGAGCTAAGCATTGCTGGTGTGCTTTTCTGAATATAGAGTGAGAGAAGAGGAAAAAAAACAGCTAATTAAGTGAGATCAGTGTTATCAGTTGACACTGATTATGAATCTGGCTGGAACCAAAACCAGCAGCTACAGTGGGTCTCCAGGACGTAGTTTGAAAACCCCTGCTCCAGGTGGTTGTCTTTGCACATCATCTCTCCATAAACTCATGATCCTGTTGTTGTTAATTACTATATGTATATGGTTTTTGTACAGCATGATTGGTAGCTGACATTTAGCTAAGCCTATTTGCTGTGTGATACGCCACATTCCTGGACTGTTTTTGTACAGTACATCCAGAAAGTATTCACAACCTTAAACTTTTATTCACGTTGTCATTATGGGGTGTTGTGTGGAATTCTGAGTTAAAAAAATGAATTTAATGCATTTTGGAATAAGGCTATAACATAACAAAATGTGGAAAAAGTGATGCGCTGTGAATACTTTCCGGATGCACTGTATATACAGTATAAAATAGGTGAACATTTTTTTATCTAATTTTATGCCAAAAGCTATTTATTGAAAAACTATTTTTCACAAAATCGATCATTTTATTGTCCAGCACTACAGCTAGCACCAATTTAGAGAAAGGTGAACACATGAGATGCCACACTCTGGTCATTGCAAGCTGAACGTATAGAGCACAGCACATGTCAAATTGATGCTAGCTGTGTACTTCATAGGGCCGCAACGATTAGTCGACGTAATTGACGATGTTGACTACAAAAAAATCGTTGATGCAAATTTTTTTATTGTCAAGGCGTCATTAACAGAACCCTCAATAGAGGCTCCAGTCACAAAGAACTACATTGGTTTGTGTAACTGCAATGCACTACATGAACGTCCGGGGGCAGTATCGTTTGTTATTGTTTGTCAAGACTGCACACAATCCTACCAATGAAGAAGAACGTCCGAGGAGAAGAATGTAGAGGAAAATGAACATGGTTGCAATGGCGAGGTGGAATGAGATGGGGAAAAAAAAATGAGACAAACTTTCTAAAGTGTGGGAGCATTTCTCCGAAAAAGTAACAAAAGTTGAATGCAGATTATGCAAAGCGGAGCTTTGTTTTCACAGCAGCACCATCGTGATGCATGAGTATCTGAAACGCAAGCATACAGGAGCTGTGATCCTCTCGAGAGGAAAGTTTTAGCAAGTAAAGTTAGTGTCACATGTTCATGTTGATGTTTGTACTATAATGTGTATATCAAGGTTTCAACAATAATAGTTAACTCTTAAACCAACACATACTTGGGGGTTAATGCACCACTGGACGCCAAATACTTTTTAGCTGCAGTTTTTAAGTAAGCGTCACAATTCACAAAGAAAATGCGAAGTTTTAATGGAACACATTTTTTCTCATGCAGAGAGCATCACCATTACTGCAACACTGATCATTTTACACATTGCAAATGAACTGTAAAAAATAATATAAAAAAAAAAAAAAAACTACTGCAACAATCTATTATGTTCAAGGTACAGTGAATCACCGAGCCAGCTGTGCTTGCACTGGCTGCAAACAAACACACAAAGGTAAACGCTGATGATTGCAGGTTCGTTTAGAGCAGCGGCTGAATCCCAGAGACAGTGAGGCCGCAGCGCTCATGAGCTGGCTGCTCAATGAATGTACGGCAGTGACTGATCAGCTCTGGTGTGCTGCCAAATTGCTCTGTGAAGCAAATATTGTCAGTTGTGGGGTTCAATGAATGTATGTCGCCTAATATACTCGCCCCCTGCGTGGTGGCATATTGCGCTGAGAAACAACTTTAGCCGGTTGCGGAGTTCAATGAATGTACGTCGCCGCATATACTCTGCATCGGCGTGCTTCCAAATTGCACTGGAAACCGACTCTAGCCGGTTGTGGCGGTTTAAGGTTTAAGTGAATATAATTTCAGTTATGTTTGCTAACGTGATTGGAGCTATAGTAAACTAGTGAATAGGAGTAGCTGAGCCGTCCTAGTGTTTTTTTTTTTTCGTATAATAATTGAGTTCATTTAAATAGTAAGCCATCTCAAACTAATGTTAGGTAACTTGAGTTTTGGAGTATATCAGTAATTAGCTTGTTACATATTTCAGTCCGTTATTTTTTTTATTTTGACATAATATAGTACATGATGTGATAAACTACAACACTTTTTTCTTTGAGTGTGATGATTAAAACATCTTCCTCTGTCAGCAAAATCATTCTTGTGTATTCCTGCTACCTATGAGCGTCTCTTCTCAGCAGCTGGGAATATTGTCTCAAAGATGATAGGCAGCCTCACACCAGAGCATGTTGAAATGCTCACGTTCCTGTACTGCAGTCAGGAATATATGAACTGAATCTTTTATAAACTGTACATTATTGTTTTATTTTGTTTGTATTGAAGCTTTATTTAAACTTTTGGACTTTAAGACACACCAGTGGCCATTTTTCGTTAAGTTAAATGCACTTTTTTTGTTTAAAGACTATGTACCCCTTAGTTTGTATTATTTAATGTATTTCTTTTTTTATTGTGATGGTCACGCTTTCAAATTCATGTTTCACTGGTTATTTAAATTTGATTATTTTAATCGTGTTAATGCAGAGACATCAGGGTGACATTCACAGGTGGACAGACGTGAGCAGATGAGGTAAGACATGCACTGGAGCCCAGAACAGGATGTGCAACCACAGGTCGCAAGCATCATCGGAAAACAAATTGAACGATTAGTCGACTACCAAAGTAATCATTAGTTGCAGCCCGAGTACATTACAATGTATAGACACTTCATACCCAACGATGTGTACAAAAGATGAATAAACAGCTGACTTGCTTTGCATGTATACTCATCTGCCTTAAAACTGTGTGTGTGTGTACTAGTTAATCTGTTAAAATTTATAAAAAGCTACTGTGAAGCTGCTTTGAATGATAAATGTCATTGACAGAAATTTTAATTGTTCAAATAGTTTTTTTTTTTTTTTTTTTTTTTTTGAATGTGGTACTTTATGGTTCTGAATGGGTGATTCAGTGAAATTTTCAATGGTATTACGGTTGAGCTCAATTTTCAAAATCAACGTTGAATCTAAAGAAATGGAAAAAGAGTCACATTCAAGTTAACTGCATTTTATAATTTTTGCCAACTCATCGTATATGTACTGAAGTTGGCTGTATGCATTGCCAGCTGCTGCAGAAATTAGAAAAATTGAAATTGAAAGAATTTAACTTTTCTGTGCTTAATAAATCAAAAAGCATTATGTTATAATAAAGTGTGGCCATTCATTCATAAACATAGAAATATCATAGGCCTCTCACCAGAAAATGTTACTCAAAACTTGAAATTTTAATTAAGGTATAATAAAAACACATAAAAAACATTAAGCTACAACCCCAACAGGAATACTACTGTCAATTAGAAACGTAAAAGATCTTTGACAAGTCTAGTCTTCATACTGTAGCTTTTAAAGCTAAATGAGATAGCTCATTAGCTCAACATTTCTGATGATTCATTCATTTATGTATTCTTAGCCAAGAAAACAAGCATGTGGACTTTCTGATTTCAAATGGGAGTACTGAGGAGTATCAGATTGCCCTGTGGTACTGAAGACCCTTTCATACATTAAGCTAGCTGCACAAATGCACAGATATTTCCTGCTAATTTGGCCAACCGGGTGATTGCCTCCAAATAAGGGGGTCCTCTTCACCGCAAATCAAAGGTTCTTCTACATAGTTTCTCATTTCAGCTGTAATCCTTTCCTCTAATGTTAGTGATGCCCATAATGAAACTGGTACCTTTACTCCAGACTGTCAAGAGATTTCTTTTTTCAGTGGTGATGGTGGTTCACATTTGTCTTCATTTCCATCTCTGATCAACACTGTCTGCAGTGACAGAGGAGTCGACTCCTGCTGTATTCCTTCGCTAAACCACCAACCCAAAATCCCCTAGAAATTTATTGTTGTGGTTGCTGTGGTGGTGCAGTTCCTATGTCACACATTATACATTGCATTAAGTTAACTTGGTCTCCCCCTCTTTAAGCAACTAGAATGTCATCTTTAAGAAGCTTTAGCATGGGTACTAATGAAGAAACTGTTACAATCTTCTCTTAACAAAACATCTGTCAACTCGGCAACAGGCTTTAGGGTAGAATTCACGGACTCTAATACAGTAAAATCTTGCCAGGTAAGAGCAGGTGCCCGCCTGTCATCATCCAACACATGTCTGATGGCTAATGCCTGCTCCAGTATACGCTCCCAACATCTTTTGTTTCAAGCCCCAGCAAGTAGCACAATCCTATGCAGAAGACACAGTATCTAGATTAATATTGTAGTAAACTTTAAGAGTAGGCCAGCCTACGTAACAGCCATGGTTTTACCCTGTTAAAAATAAACAACCGATTCGGCTATCAGATTGCAGAAATATTTTATCCCATGTATAAAAGCGTGTCTTAAGTAAATGTGTGTTTTACAAAGTAACTGTAGCTTCAGGCTAAGTATCCTGCTTAACAAGGCTACTTATAAATTAAGTAATATTGTAATGCCCCCTGTCGGTTAGAAATACAGAACTTCCCTGACTCAGTGTTGCAGATTTACTGGTAAAACGTAACTTTTTTTAAACAACACTAAAATCGATAAACAAGCTATTTAAGAAGCTCCTATTATGACTGTGGGAAATGACTTAACATTCTTTCGTTCTCACACAAGCTTGTTACCGTTACTCCACCAAAACTGAACAATGTGACAGTTTCCAGCTTGACAGTCTTCTCTTTATTAATCTCCACCCCCCCAAAGTGCTCAAAGCAGCTGCCATTTACGTTTGTGTCAGGTCCCAACTCAGACGGCGCATCATTTACTTAATGTTTTTTCTTTTATTCCCTGTTGCTGCTTTAATTCAATTAACAACAGCTTACCAAAATGAGTGACTTCTCCGGCAGGCCAAGTTCAACTTGAGCGGTCTGAAGATCTTTCCGCTTTTGTCAGCTGTGAAAACACACTTGTGATTTTGCTACACACAATGAAAAGCTTGGCACTGCAACGTTAAGATTTTGGCCAAAACAATTAAATGGAGGCCAGCCTAGCTGTCTTACAGCTGCAGTTGTATTTGCTGCATTATTTGTTGTAATGCAGGTTATGTATTTTTCTTTAATTTTCCATTCATTAAACTTAGCATGCAATCCATCAGCTAGTTTCTATTCAGTGTACCCCTTGGGGGGGAGGGGGGTTTGTTTGGTAACACTTTGACTGTAGTTTACAATCGGGGTCTATAAAGTGAGCGGTTATCGATATGTATGACTCCATATTTATACTGGACCTAATGTCTTCTGTTAGAGAAACAAAATCCAACTTCCTGTTTGCTGCTTCCTCCTCTGTGTGAACTTGTACTGTAAAAACTCTAGATGGCAGTTTTTGTGAAGTACTTATGGCTCGGCATCTCATACTGATGGTCAACTGTGTTAAGCATATCCTTGAAGAGGCTTTTTCCACTGTGTGTAAACAAACCATTTCTTTTGAAATGTATCTTGTGATTGCGTTTGTGCTTTTTTTCCACCTTAAACTCTCATGTTTGTATTTGGTGTTTTTTGCAAGCATTCTGAAAATAGTTGGTTGTACCTGGGTCAGAATTTTGGACTGCTGACATGAAATGTCCGAACCCATTGGTGTAGGTCTTGATGTTTAATTAGCGTTGCTTGTCTTTGTGAATTCAGGTGGGTGATGTACTCTTAGATGAGAGTATAGATTTGTTGTGTTGCTAGCTTTTGTTGTTGTCTTTTTGTCAAATGTGACAAATGACTTTGTTGAAATTTGCCAGGTCTCCTTTTTTGTCTGGCTTAACACCAAAAAACTGCCAAATAGCTGCACTTGTTTTCTTTTTGGGAACCAAATCAGTGATCTTTAACATTAGAGTCCCTGAAGCCTACAAAAAAACTTTTAATCCTGGGCCACCTTAAATTCCTTTGCACCTCTCCTCATCAACATCTTTTGTTTTGCAAATGTGTCGAATAGCACAAGCAACAAGCACCCTGCTTACCCCCCCCATGATGATGGAGCTGAGTCTGTTGCTGAATTCTCAGAGCTCAAGTCTCTTTACCTGGCAATGAGGTGCCTGGAGTTGTATAGGGTAAATAATATATTATTATTTGGAAAACATACATTTCATGTGTCTTCCTTGTCTACAATTCTCTGTGTAAGTGTAGGATGACAGGAACTGCTGAACACATAGATAAAACAAACTTTATCCATGTTATACTTATGATGATGTGAAGTGTTTAATGTGTGAAGACTTTAGTCCCAATATCAAATAAATATGCGGTTTTATTCAAGAATATAACCAAAGAAGAAGAAAAACATTTGATTTACATGTTGCTGTCAATGAGTTAAAAACCCAAGCTCAAATGTTATTCGACAGAAAGTTGATATGTATTCTTGAAAGGTACAGAGGTAAGAACTGATGCCTTATACACCCGGTGTAAATTTTGGCTGCTTGTAAAAGTTAGTGCTTGTTTTTTTATTATTTAGTGTTATTCTCTCCGTGATGTTCACGTGATACAACAAACTTGCCTCACCCTCTCTGAGTTGATGGCATTTATCTCCATTCTTTTCACAAGAGCAGCGATGACCACAGTGGATGCTGTGGTTGATGCCTGCTCAGAAGTATTTGTTGTACCAGCAATCAATGATACAATGTTCTGTGACCGCTGAGGCATTTGCGCTTTGACAATTAGACACCCTTGCAGAACGTGTGAAAATGACAGATTTGCTGTAATCTCAGACATCTGGCAACGTTTTGTTGAGAACTGCATTTTTAGTTATAACTCGGGGCAAAGACTTTCTGAGTCTGTGATCATAGAGCTTATGGAGCCGTTTCTGGACAAAGGTAGAACCGTAACAACAGATAGCATTTTCACAGTGCAAAGATGCTAATGGAGAGGTGCGGCAGAATTTAAGGTTGCACTGGATTGAGTTTTTTCATAGGCTTCAGGGATTCTACTGTTAAATAGTTTAGTAGTGATTGGTAGTTTCTACTTAGCGTCTTCACCTTGCATTTTTTTCTAGCTTGTGCAAGTAAGCATTTGCCAATCATCGTAACAAAGCAAGAATAAAGTTGTGGGCCACAACTGGAAATTTCGCAATGATAATATTGCCTAAGCCTAGTATTAGCATCAAATACAAAACCTCTAGTATTGCGGTGCCATGTCATTCAAATTACAGACATTAAGCATTTGCCCGTGTGACACTTTTGCTTCAATTTCTACAATTAGAAGCAAATCAGTACGAGTTTGTTTTTTATACTGAAGTATTCACAAATCATTCGAGTACTTCTCCTTCAACTGTTAATTTTTAGATCATCTGGCTTACCCTGGGTTATCAACTGAGAAAGCCTATATGCTGGATGCATCAGTCTCTCTCTCTTTGATTTTAAGGAGGATTCCCTTACCTTTTGGGAAAGCCCCTGGCCTTTAATGATTGCTGCTTAAACTTGTATCCACAGTATGGAATCTGATACCTCTCCCACCTTATCAAATGCTTAATTCCACCCTCTCCATATCTTAGTGGAACCCCCTGCATTAATCAAGTCGTGAATATGCTTTTTTCCCCTCAAACAGGCCAAATATCTTGTGACTCTTAGCTCCTTATCGCTTATGATTTGATGCCAGATTGTTGACGAAAGTGTTTGCTCACTGCCTTCAGAGAACGGTTCAATAATTGATGCACTCTTCTTAAACTGACTTTATTAAAACTCCATCACTTACTCCATATTTTGATATAACACCAATCATATCTTGTCCTTTTATCTTACTCTTTCAGGAGACAGAGAAGGTCTTTGATTGTACCAGTTGGGTATTTGGCAACAGGTCTTGGATTTGAGGGGTATTTTGTTAATATGATTAAAACTGCTTTTCCCTTCTCCCACAGCCATCTTACTCACAAACACAAATATTTTGATCTTTCCTGTTCATATAAAGGTGCCAGGCAAGAATTTCTCCTCTCTTCCACTTTTCAGTCTCTCTGGTGCCTCAAGCAAATCTGACATGAACTATCATATCACTCATTATTCAGAGCACCCACAGTAAGATTTCCCAGTATATTGATGATATTCTGCTTTTTCTTGTGCAAATCCCCATCTGATTTCACATTTTTCTTAATCTGCAGGATACAAAAAAACTTGACTAAATATTCTACTCCTCATTGAACCACGTAAGAGAAAAGGCCCTTCTGCCTCTGTCCATTCCAGGGTGATCTTGTTTAAACATCTTGGTACTGCCGTCTGTGCCCTTGTTCAAAATATGGGTGTTTCCAACTATCACAGGTGTTGTCAAGGTTGACAGGGGACTCCCTAAATTTCTTTAACTCTGGAGCCTAGAAAAAAAAACTCATAATCCCTTGCTGTAGGTGCTGATCAACACATTTGCAAAATGCAAAAGATGCTGATGAGGAGGTGCAAGGTCAATTTAAGGTAGTCTGGGATAAGTTTTTGTAGGCTTCAAGGATTATAGTGTTAAAGAATTTCCTTTGTCTTTTCACTCCCAGTTTGAAAATTTTCAAAGGAATGTTTGATGCTTTAGTTTTTAGCTCAATCCTTGAACTCTTCCCTCATATTTGGTCTCCCTTTCGTATCCATTCTTTCGATTTTCTTTGGATCTCTAAAAGATCTTCCATTAACCATTTGACTCCGATTTCTAATAGATCTGATGCAGGATTGTTATTTTGGGCATTTAATTTCTTAAACTATTCAATTTAAATTGTACTCCAATATCATACCCCACAAAAACATTTTACAATGATGGCTTTTGTTTTCAGCTAACTTTATAAAATCTCATGTTTGAACATTCAACTTCTATGTGTTGTTTCTTTTCTTTGATCTGTCTGCTCTGTTTCCTCTATACATTGTAAGATGTTCTTTTTAAGCACCACAGCAGCTAAACTGTCATTTGTCTGTAGATGCAAACACCTGATTCTCCTCTGTCTAATCTCTGGATGTCCACTTTTCATCCACATGTTCATCTTCATGATTTTTTTTTTTAATATTTGTATCCATTTGATGTTTTCATTTCTTTTTTTCTTATAAAAGCATGATTACGAAAAAGTACAAATCCCTGATTCTCATGGTTCTTTGTATGTAGAACTGCATTCTGAAGTCTGTCCTGAGTATGCTTAATTGAATGTAGTCTGTTTATGAAATTTTGAAGGTCTGCATACTTCCTTTTAATACTAAATATTTTATTTTACTGTTTCAAAGCTGAACATTCCCATTACTGCAGTGCTCCACTTGGTTGCTGCTCTTTATAGTTTCTAGTCAGTTTGTCAATATTTGCTGAAAGTGATGTGTTAGCAAATTATGTTGTTTTGTTGACTTTTTATAGACAAAATAATACCTGATTACCTTGGAAACAACAGGATGGAGGTGGTTTTATAGAAATTTTGAAATAGTATGATATGTTTGATTTACCAAGGTAGCCAGGAATTTGGGTCCATAAAAAGAGAGAGTTTACTTGATAATGAAAGTATCGGGTGTTTTTGACATTTGGAATTTTAATTTCTTTGACTTGTTCATTAAATATTACTTTTAGGTATTACCTTGCTGATGACTTCTGTAAACATAAATCTCTTAATAGTAAATGTTGCAAACCTCGATGGAGGTTTTGTGAGAAACTTGGGTTCAAAACTTTATCATTACAACAGTCTGTATAAATGAAAATATTCTGAACTATCATTTTTACTGAGTCATTTTAGCAGTAGTATAATGCTTTAATTTTTATTTCTAGTATAGATTTTAACCAGTATTTGTCCTTCATCTACTGATCTGTTTACTTTAAGTGCTGAAAGTATCACATTTCTGTTATAGTACCATTTTAAAAACTGGATCTTTCTGTACTTTTTCAGTACTGATACACTGCACATCCCTATTCAGTGGTGATAACCTCTCTCCATCACTCATTAAATTCAAGCCCTGTGCATATCATGCTTGTTACTTCATTTGAGACCGAGACATAAATGGAGATAAATGCCATCAACTTGGAGGGAGAGAGGGAAATTTGTTGTACCACGTGAACGTCACTGAGAGAATAAAACTGAATAATAAAAAACAAACGATTACTTTTATAAGTAGACAAAATTGACACTGGGTGTTGTTAACTCAAATCAAATGTATGTTTTTATTATATTATAGTAATAATAATAGCAGCTCACTACTCATAACACAAGGCGTCTGGTCTCGAACCCAGGACCTTTGGGTTATAAGGCAAGGGTTTTTACCTCTACACCATTCAAGAAAACATATAAAGTTCCTGTCAATTGACATTTGAGCTTGGGTTTTTAACTCATTGCCAGCAACATGTAAATCAAATGTTTTTGTTTCTTTCTTTTGTTATATTCTTGAGTAAAAGTGCATGTGTTTTTGATATTAGGCCTAAAGTCATTATACACGTCACATCATTATTAGTATAACTTGGAAAAAGTTTCTGCTTTAGGTGTGTGTTCAGCATTTCTTGCATTTCTCGCATTTCCTTTCATCCTACACTTACCCAGTTCTTTGGAGACACGGATTACACATGAAATGCATGTATTGCAAATGATATACTGTATTTACCTTATACAACTCCAGGAACCTCACATGCAGATAAGGAGCCTTGTCTTGAGCTGGGAGAACTTTTTGCCCAAGTTGAGCTCAATCAAGGTGGGGGATGGGACAGCAGGCTGCTTGCTGTTGGTGCTGATCGACAAATTTACAAAACACAAGACGCTGATGGAGAGGTGTGAAGGGATTTAAGGTGGGCCAGGATTACAAGTTTCTCCTTAGGCTTCAGGGATTCTATTTAAATGCTTTAAAATTTTGTCTCACGCTAGTGTGGTAGTGGGATTGGATAGGCAGTGTAATAACAAAATTTGTAATGAAACCATGTTTATAAAGATTCCAGAAAACATGCTAGAGGGTAAATATCTGTGTAGTGGAGCACTGATATTCTAGTGGACACTGGCAAACTTTGGAGGAATAAAGGCGAAGAAATACTAGCCGAGCACATTGGAAATAATTTGACACTGAATCCAACATTCATTTTTTTCTTTCCATCTTATTGACAGATACCCGCATTTTCATTTTATAATGCATCCCTAAACACATTTTTCTATTCACTTTAAATAGATTCTGGTAAGCACTATCTGCAGTATATGACTTATATTCATGTAATTAAAGATGAAATGAAACATGACAAAAGCCAGTGCATGCCATGTTTGTACAGGAATCTCCAGCAAGATATCATAAAGGTAGAGTTTTACAAGCTCATTTCTTGTTTGCATAACATGATTGAAAAAAGATCTCTCTACAGAGTTTGTTGACTGTTTCATAGCAAGAGCAGGAATCCACATTAATCTCCAGAATCTGTGGCTCAGCTGTTTGTCAAATGCTCCATTTAGTGTACCTCTGAATGGAATGTCTCAGGGAGGGTGACAGATGGCCTATTGTGATAACTGAAAGAAAACTTCTTGCCTACCTATTTTAGAAATGAAGTTTCCAATATAGGTACTTTCTTTGCCTTGCACGCAGTACTGAAGAGATATATTATTCAAGTCACACCCTGATATAACGCAATTCCTTTCTGAATGTAGTAAGTACTTGCAATGTTGAGCTTCAGTCCAGCTTTTTAGTTCAGTTGCCTTGGTATCACCAGAAATGGACAGGATTTCCTTAGCCCTAATTGGAACAGCCTGAGTGACTTGTTGCCTGCCTTTCCTGATATGTATGGTGCCCTTGAAGTGTTATACACAATAACAAATTAAATCATGTAAAAACAAATCAGAAAACACAAAACCAAATTGAACATGCAAACAAACCAGAAAGCGCAAATGCAAAATGAATGCGGAAAATTAAACGAGAAAATGCAAAAACAAATTTGAAACGGCTAATACAAATGCAGTAGCATACAAACATGAAGACTGCGCAAACAAACAAGAAGCATGAAAACAAGAAGAGCAGTGCATAACCTAAATCAAGGTGTAAAAGACATTACGATTCAATGCCAGCTTTTTCAGGCATTTGCACCCCTTTCTTTCCGCTACTCGTTTGGCTGCTTTTATAGATGGCTTCTTTTAAGTATTTCCGTTCCTTCGGACAGTGCATGTCCACTGGAGGAGTGTGTCCCTCTCTCATTCAGACCCGGTGTGCTATAGTATTGTCATTACTGTGTATTATTTATGGATGATATAGAAAACTCTTTCAGTTTATGGAGTCCCCTACTTTTGATTGTTTCAGTCCCAGATCCAGTGTGATTCAGGTACTTTGGTCTATAATTCATATTTCACTTTCAGTATTTGATATCACCATATTTAGAAAGTGAATATGAAAAGAGACAAGCATTCCTTTTTATTATATGGCATATTTATTTTAAATCCCAAAGTCTTTCATGTCTGTCTTCATTTTTTTAGTCTGGTCATTCTTTTAAATGTTACCATAAATGCTGCCAATGCCAGAGGTTGAAAAGAAAAAAAAAATGAAGCTAGGTGGCAGTACATCATGAATCGGTTACGGAGTTCTAAAGGGTAGTATGGTGGAAACAGTGACGCTGAATGTCTGTCATCTCTTGGGCTATTTTTGATGTAAAACTTTTGCATACCTGCCGGAGATCCAGTTAAAGTATCATACATAAGTTTGTCAGTCTTGTACTGAGTGTTCTGCTTTTCTAACGTAATGCTAGGAGCATGACGGCAAGCAAATATTCACCAGATTGTTGCAGGACACACAACCAACCAAAACCAATCTGTGACATGTGACAGGGTTTTTTTTTTTAATAATATAAACCCAATTTGTTAGTTGGCTAATTTTAGACCAAACTATTATATCTGATACTGAGGCATCAAATTCTTTCTGCTTTGCTTGCAGTAGACATGTCAGATTTCTAATTGATATAAACCCATTTACTGGAGAAACCCCAGCTGGCTCTGCCACTGCTTTGGCTGACAGTGCAAACATTCTGTTTTCTGCTGAAGTATATAAAAATATCTAAAAAAGATGATAGATCTTTTGCCTTTCAATTTTCTCAAAGCTGGGATTGAATCATGATGTATGTTTAGCTCTCTCTGTTTCTTCTGCTTTGATTTGGGTTATGGACTGCTCTTTTTGTCTTCATGCTTCTCAGTTTATTCTCAGGGCGAAAGTAATTTTTTCCAGCAATGTCCACAGACAGATTTTCACTTTTTGACTATGTCACAATTGTAGTGGGTCATAAGTTTACATACCCATTGTTAACTGTGCCTTTAAACGGCACGGAAAATTCCAGAAAATGATGTGAAGCCATTAGACAATTAGCTTCCGAAAGGAAATGCATTCTGTCTCCAAGAGAAGAACTTGCTTTGGCATGAAAATTGCAAATCAATCCCAGAACAACAGTAAAGGATTTTATGAAGGTGTTAAAGGAAACGGGTAGACAAGTATCTATATCACCAGTAAAACTAGTCCGATATTGACATAACCTGAAAGGCCTGCTCAGCAAGAAAGAAGCCACAGCTCCAAAGCTACCATAAAAAATCCAGAGTGCAGTTTACATTAGCACATGGGGACAAAAATCTTGCCTCCTGGAGAAGTGTCCTCTGGTTTGATGAATTCAGAGTCAAACTGTTTGCCTATAATGACCATCCCTGTCGAGCATAGGATTGGGAGCATCATGTTGTAGGCGTGCTTTGCTGCAGGAGGGACTGGTGCACTTCACAAAATAGATGGCATCATGAGGAAGGAAAATTATGTAGATATTCTGCAGCAACATTTTTTTTTTTTAAGAGTTCAGCAAGGAAGTTAAAGCTCAGTCGCTTATGAGTCTTCAAAATGGACAGTGATCTCAAGCATATCTTCATAGATATGGAAACTGGCTCAAAGACAACAAGGTCAAGATATAGGAGTGGCCATCACAAAGCCCTGACCTCAATCTGATTGAAAATTGGTCCAAAATTCCAGCTACTTGGATTAAGAAGCCTGTGGACGGCTACCCAGATTGTTTGGCCTGAGTTAAACTATTTTAAATGCAATGCTGCCATATATTAACAAAGTGGATGTAAACTTGTGACCCGCTGGAATGATGATACAGTGAATAAGAAGTGACATACTCTGTGAACATTGTTGAAAAAATTACTTTTGCCCTTCACAAAACAGAGGTCTTAAACTATATAAGTCAATTTTTTTTATAGTTTTTTAGTATAAAATCTTTGTAGGGGTTATAAAGTGAGTTTTAAAGAATTTGCTCTAAGTGTATGTAAACTTCTGACATCAACTGTACATGTTTTTGTGTTAAGAGGTAATGCTCTCTTTGGACTTAGAACTGGACTTTTTGATATGCCTATATTGTAAACTCTGAAATTTTGGCAATCACATGCAACACTGCACTACATTGTTGCGTTCTGTTATCACAGATGGGTACTTTGTCATAGATGCCCTTTAACTGGTATATCACGCACTGTTTTGGGGATTAAAACAATTTCCTTTTTGACACCCACAAGGTTATAAAGTTTGAGACTTGTTCTCTCAGTTGTTCTGCTTTCTACTCAAAAACGATATGGGATGCAACACAAAGAGAGTAGAAGTATGGCACTTGCCCCTGTTAACATGTTTGATCAACTTGAGCTGCCATCCACCTAAATACAAAAAATTAAGCAAAAAAAGTATGATAAAAGCTGATCTGGTTTGGTTACAGGAAGCAGCCCAAAACCTTCAGGGCTGTTTCTCCCAAACTACATATGTGGTGCTCAATAATAATCATTTACTGGATTAGTTAATACTGCTGTTAACTTCTGAATGTGCATACTAATAACTGCCAAGTGCTGTGACATCAACAAGCCATTTTTCTCAACAGAAATAATTCTCTGTGGGCCACACAGATAAGGAGAAACCTAACCAAATTGCTTAATAAAACTGACCCATTTTCCATACAGTGTGAGTGTAGACAGTAAAACTTGTGGTTGAAAGAATATTTAGTTACAGATAAACCATAATTGTTCATTTTTGTACAGTTTTAAAATGTATTAATTATAGTTCCTGTGATATGCTGAATCAACCCCGCTGCTAGCACTACGCGCCGGCAAATTCGTGTCTATTCCGTTGGCAAACAACAAAACTTTTAATTCTCACGAATAGGCCTCTTCATTGGGAAGAAACATTACTTTTCCCTGATGGCAACACAAATTAGACGATCCACAAGTCTCCAACTTAAAGTTTAAAGCCAAACAATATCTACATATTTCCGTCATATCACTGATGTCCATATATTCATTATCTCTTCACTTTTAAATTTTTGTCAATATTACTTTGAATGTTGATTCCGTGTTTTGAAATCGTGACAACGCAGCGTATAACTGCCCGTGATTGAATATCATTTTTCTCTCTACATGAACTGTGTCTGACAATAGCATTCACATAAATGAGAAATGATTGAACCACGTGCGTGGTTGTAAATGTTTTAGATGTGGACAGGACTTTTCCTAATCTCTTTGCATAAAGGCTTGAAATTATTTCTTGTGGGATTTAACTTTCACTAAACAACCAATCTTTTATTTCTCGCGGATATGCCTCTTCATTGGGAAGAAACGCTATTTTTCCCTAATGGCAACATGAATTAGACAATCTACAAGTCACCTACTTAAACTTTATATCTGAACAAAATATTGGATCTCTTTTCACTGTTCCATTATTTCACAGAGTAATTTCCGTTTGCGCTAATGTGATCTTTACTATAATTTTATAATTATCTCTAATATGCTCTGCATGTTTTTTTGTGCCAACATTTTTGAATACGACGTTCTACTTTGTCTTTTATTTCCAGCCCCGGGCGTGGTTAAATCTCTTGGCACAAAGTCTCGTCTCACGGGACGTGAAAGTGTCTTTCTTCAAAAGAACACGTCTCATTGCAGGATAGAAAGTCTTGTTTCCCAAGATTTTTTTTATTATAATAGAGAGAGATGTTGCCTACTAACAAGTGGTGTTAATGATTAACTGTTTACTTTTAGTGTATAAACCAACTAATCTAATTTTAACAGTTAAGTATTAGAGGTCCTATGCAAAATAGACTAACCCTATAGCTTGGGAATCAAGAGTTGAAGGGGAGAAACAAAGGGATGGTTATTGAACATGTTCTAACTCTTCACTGTGAGAATAGGCTCAACTCGATTGCTTCACTCAGTACAAGTGGCCGTGTGTTCAAATATATAGACGTTTTCTTACCCTCGTTCAGAAAATACTGGAGTGGAAGAGTGAACAGCTAGATAACATCAAGTATCTCATGAAACTGAAGTAATGCATGGAAATTCACTTATTCAAGTCAATTATTATTACTTCAATTATTGTCTGTAGAAGCAAAAACAGAGGATCTCAACATTTCAGAAAGTGATCTGCAGAATTGCTTTGAACATTGGCAGCATCGTATTCTGCTGTGTCAACTTAGAAGGGAACTATTTTGAAGGTGATCATAGTTAATTTTTTAATACAATAAGTTTAACAACAATAAGTTGTTAAATAAAGAGTTACAGGCACGGTCTCATTTTTCTTTGTACAGGAGCTGGCAGAAGATGGTGTAAATTGAAAAGGTAATTGGCGTGCACATCCCGGAAAAGATGGAGTGTTTTTGAAATGCCAGGCAGCAACTCGTAAAAATATATTGATTTGATAGTTATGGAAGAATATTCTTAACATTCTAATATTGTGATTCATTACATTATTGACCCATCAGTGTGGATAAAGTCATGCTCTTTTGGAAGAAGTTAAAACATTTTTAACATTATGCTTTTTGGAATGATTTAGGTATGTATCCCAAAATTTTGTCAATTTTGAACCAGACTTTGAACATTCTTAAAATTTGCAGATTTATATATTTCCCCACAACTCCACATGAGGTAATGTTAAAGCAACCTGCATTCATGCAAATTGGCACGCAAATAAAGATCATTGCCCCAAGTGTGGGTGAGTATGCATATGTCAATCACAAGAGATGATATCACAGTCAACACACTGGCAATCATGAGTGCAAACTTTATTGTAGTGGCCATCATATTACCATGAAAAGTGGGGCTGGATGGATTATTAACAGCAGTATATCACACAGACACACCGAGCTCTGCATTCCACAAACCCATCAAACCTTCACTTTACATCTTACAAGCCTTCTTGAAACATCATGTGACTCTGGAAGAGGATTGGGAAAAGTGTGAGGGTGGATAGAAATGGTTGTGGCTAGTTTCACTGAAACTGTTAATTTACAAGGCATTCCCAAACTTTGGAAAATACAACTGTGCATTGCTCATTGTAAAATAAATGTGCCTGTTAGCAGGCTTAATGTGCATTCAGTTTGTGTGTTATTATTATTGTCTTTGTGGTTAAGCCTCTGGGTTAGTATCAAAATAACTACAGAACATCATTATCCGTGTTAATTTTAGTCAAGAGATGCCATTAAAGATGCAACCTCCTTTTCCTTGCTGGGGTTGAGACTAATGTGCGTTGTTTGTTTTTTTGTTTTTTTTCTCCCTCCTCTGAGGTGGGATATTAGCTTAGTTGTTGTTTTAGTGCAGTTGGCAGGAGTAATTCTGAGACACTTAATAAAAATAGTTACTGTTCTTATTAAACCAGACTTCTTTAAGTGTCCTTTATAGTGAATTCTTGTAATTTTTTTTTTCCTCTCACTTTTTTAAATACCTTTCAACATGCTGATTATGTAGAATATACTGAAAACGGCAAAACCATATTTCTTGTCACAGTAATTGTTTGTTCATGTTGTGCTTTAAGAGAAGGAAAAGTTTGATTCATGTTGTCAAAATTGAAAGGGCATTTAAAGTAGCATGTGAGATTGGTTATTATGCTATGTCAACCCTTTCACTAATCGTTTACTGTATTGTTAATCTCAAGTGTTAATGCACATATGTTGTACCCATGTGCCAGTTATAATGCATCTTAAAATAAGCAAAGTTAGTTAAGGGAAATTGATGTTCGTATATGGGGTGAGTTGTTGAGAGGCTTTGTGGGGATTCCACTATTTTCTTCCAAATTACACCTGTATTTAAAGAGTTTACAGTGCAAACAAGTTAATATTTACAGTAGTGTTGGATCGATGCTAAATTTCAACTTTGGTGTCAATGGCAGTTTTCAGATCTATGTACCAGTACCAAAATGGTACCAAAGTAACTAATGAATAATTCCCCTCCATGCTGTGCTGCACAATCATGTAGATCATTGTTATGGCATGTAAACATGTCTCCCTTCCATGCCAGCCACACTGTACTCTTCCCTTTCAAGTTTGGCAACACTTTGAGAGAAAAATTGGGATGGCTATTGCATTGGTTGAATGTTTTTGGCTGGATTTGGTCCATAGGACTTGAGTTTGACACCCCAGCTATGTATGGATTTTGTTGTGCATGAGTGACGTTTGTGGGAAATTTTTTTTCCCCCATATTAGCATAAACCATTTCAACAGTTATAATTACCTACTTGTTTTTAGGGCTGGGTGAAAAAAAATGATAGATGCTTATTGCAGTACAAAACATAAGACATAATCAATAGAAAGTCAGTAAAACTCATTCTATCCTTGTTTCGACAGACATCACGAAAAGCCATTGATAATGAGTATTGCGCCACGCCGAACCAATCATGTGGCTAAAATAAAGTTACAGCCACATTAGGTTTGAATGATACAAATGTACTTTTGTTTGGTTTGCGGCAGCTGTGTGCGAGCAAGGAAGAGAGAAAGTGACAGCAAAAAATGTTAATGATAGCTGAAAAAAATCAGTGTTACTGGAGAAGACACCCCAGTGGACACAACCCAAGTCTCATTGTTGAAAAGAAGGGTCTGAAGAACTTGGTAGTGTGGAGATATTTTGCCTCTACAAAGTCTGACAAGAAACAGTAGTGGGCACTGCAAATTGTGTCAAATGCATGTTCCCATAAAGACAGGTAATGCCACTAATCTTTAGTACCAACTGAAACAGTGCCATCGTTTAAAGCACGTACAATGCAATACTTTACATTTCTAGACACACTATTTGGGATTTCTTGTGCCTTTGTTTTTATTGCCTTGGAGCATAAGCTGACCACAAATAAGTGAAAATGTCCATTTTGTTTGTTTTCTTCTTTGTTCACATTTGAAAGCTGCTTCAATTTGTCCTAAGGATATATACAGAATGTCTTTTGTCTGTTTGTGGGTTTGTTTCCCAACCATTTTAAACAGTTTGTACCTATATGAAGGAAAGGATACAGTATAAAGTACTGGTAGTTTTCTTGAGATTTTATTTTGTATTAATACCTTATTTATTTGGAACTTTTGCAAATGCATTGGGAACACTGCACATTCTATTCCAAATCAAAACATGAAAAACTCAAATTTCTTTTATTACTTTACAGAAAGTGAAGAAAATGGAATATTTGGCTGTTCAAAAAAATAGCAGGGACTGCATTCTTCTTCACAAACTCAAACATTCACTGTATAAACTGAAAAATGTTTCAAGATTTTGCTTTCCTTTGATTTACTTAAGTAATGTTTAGTTGTATAACCACTGTTTCTAAGAACTGCTGCACATCTGTGTTGCATGGAGTCAACCAGCTTCTAGCACCTTTTGAACAGGTATTCCAGCCCAGAATGATTGGATTACATTCCACAATTCTTCTGCATTTCATGATTTTGCCTCAGAAACAGCATTTTTAATGTCATCCCACAAGTTTTCTGTTGGATAAAGGGATTTGGCTGGCCACTCCATAACGTCAATCTTGTTGGTCTTGAATCCTAGATGATGCTAGTTGACTGGTGTGTTTGGGATCCTTGTCTTATTGAAACACCCATTTCAAGGGCATTTCCTCTTTGGCATAAGGCAACATGACCTTTTTCAAGTATTGTGAGGTATCCAAACTATCCATGATCCCTGGTAAGCGATAAATTGGCCCGACACCTTAGTATGAGAAACATCCCCATATAATGATGCTTGCGCGACCATGCTTCAGTGTTCTGTTGTTTGAATTCAGTGTTTGGAGGTTGTCTGACAAACTGACTGCGGCCCCTAGACCTAAAAAGAACAATCTTGCTTTCATCAGTACACAAAATGTTGTGCCATTTTTCAATAGGCCAGTCCATGTGTTCTTTGGCAATTTGTAACCTTTTCAGCACTTGTCTTTTTTTCATATATTGGACTTTCCAGGGCCACCTTGCTGATAGCTTGGCTTAATGTGTTCTAATTGTAACAGTACTCACAGGTAACTTTAGACCTCCTTTGATCTTCCTGAAGTCTTTGCCATTTTGTCTATTCTTCGATCCTTTTGAATGGTAGTTTTTCCATTTTTTTCCATGTCTTTCAGGTTTTGGTTGCCATTTTAAAGCAATTTGCGATCATTTTAGCAGCCTGTCATTTTCTGCACCACTTTATGTTTTCCCCTCTCCAATTAACTTTTTAATCAAAGTACGCTGTTGTTCTGAACAATGTCTGGAACAACTCATTTTTCTTATGTTTTCAGAGAGAAATGCACTTTAAACAGCATGTACAACATTTGCTGCCTTCCTTAAATAAGGGCCATAATTGACACCTGCTTTTTCACAAAATAAATGACCTCACTAATTGAATACCACATTGCTATTATGTTGAACACGCCCCTTTCAATTAATGATTCAATTACACAGAATCGGCAGCATGCATGTTATGACTGTTGGGTTTGTTGATTTTTCCATTATTCTACTACACCTACTAGTAAATTATTTGCCATGTCAAAATATCATTTCTACCAAAAACAGTGATTGAACAGGTTTGTGATGTTGGTCTGATATTTTAAGCACAACTGTACTAGCATGCAGTAAACAAACCGGTGTGATTGTCATTGCTTGGGAAAATAAATGCTGAAAAAAACATGTTTGTATTTTTTTTTATGATAAATTTGTTTTTCAGTGCTTGAATTGGATGTTTTACTGCTGTGGAAAGGCAGGCGATCATTATTAAAATATTTCAAAGGCTGTATATATTGCTTGGGTTAACACTCATACTAACCTTAATTGGCTGAATGGATATCTTAAATGAATACTCTACCCAAAAATGTTTTTTAGCCTATTTCTTCCCCAGTTTTATTTATAGTGATTGCTAAGAAAACAAACAAAAAAAAAATATATATATATATATATATATATATATATATATATATATATATATATATATATATATATATATATATATATATATATATATATATATAAATATAAATATAAATATATAAATGAATGAATGAAAAGAATTGAGTTAACCCAGTCCCAGGTACAGTGCAACATGGAGAATTAATGGAGATTTTTTTTAACTAGTAGGACAATTTAAGAAAAAATTAAAGAGAAACTTAATATTGAATATACAGATTCATAAAGAATGCCTGTTTAACTTGACAAGAATATAGATAGATATATAGATAGATAGATATATAGATATATATATATATATATAGAGAGAGATAGAGATATATAGAGATATAGGTATAGATAGATATAGGTATAGGTATTGATATATATAGATATAGATATAGATAAATAATTCACTAAGGCAAGACAACCATGAAAAGCACGTCGGAAGAGGCGTGGATTCACTAAGCCGCCGACAAGTGAGACACCTATGGCGCACACAGGAAGGAGCCACGCCAACCAACTCCAAGACCATTGGATACGACGACAACTCTCAGGGCCACGCCCATCAACTCGGAGGTGAATCGCCATATGCAACGTGTGAAACGGTTTGCGAGGGGTATCCCATGGCATCCTTTAAACAATCCTTTAAAACTGAGGTTAAAGCATAATGAAGGAATCAGTCTTTAAAAACCAATAAGCCCTGTGCCTCTGTTTCATTACCGTCTCACCTGCTTCACCAATGCAGGCCCTGCAACAGTCGAGACGCTCTGTCAGCAGCTGACCTTCTCTGTGCCTGACCAGTTCACACAGAGGCAGCGCAAGAGAAAGCCGCGCCAGAGACAGACAGAGACACACAGGCAGCTGGTGGGCGGCTCTCCGTGAGTTTCTCTTGCGAGTGGACACATGACCAGGCGGTGTGTATGCTTCGAGAACGAGGCTGGACGTGGCTTGCGACCGGGCACATGAGCAGGCAGTGTGTATGCTTTGAGTGCGAGGGTGGATGCGACAGGACCATCTAGGAAAAATCATGTCGCAGATGTGAATCGCTGTATGCGGCGTGTAGAACAGTTTGCGAGGGGTGTCCCTGTGTCTTTCCAGAAGTGTTCAACCATCAATAAATAATTATGCGGCGTTTGTTATGCCGCGTGTTCACTATTGTGTTGTATTTTGCTCTCTCCAGAGTTCCATCTTTTCATTCACTTACTGTTGTATTCTCACAATAACCTGATTGTGTTGTATTTTGCTCTCTCCAGAGTTCCATCTTTTCATTCACTTACTGTTGTATTCTCACAATAACCTGTTTTAGACAACCGTGTCTTTCCAGAAGTGTTTACCATTCAATAAATAATTATGCATGAGATTGTGTGTGTTTAGGCATGGGTAAGCCGTTGAACCCCATTCGGGCCGCAAACCGTGGAATTGCCACTAAGTGCGACTCATTCGCTCCCATTGTTTTCGTCCCTACCCATTGTACACACCCCCCTCCCACATGTTGACTGTTAATAGAGGCATGTTTCTCGCGGAGGTGAATCGCCATATGCAGCGTGTAAAACTGTTTGCAAGGGGTATCCCATCATGGGATCATTAACACATTCCTTTACAACTGAGGTTAAAACACAATGAAGTGAGCAGTCTTTAAAAAACGAGTTTTCTGTTATGATGCACGACGGCGTGCAGCATAGCAAAGTGTTGTACACGCTACATACAGCAATTCGCATCCGTGACAAACATGCGTCTTCTTAAATGCTCCTGCACTTTGTACACACCCCCCTCCCACCTCGCTACGCCGCACGGACAATTGTGTGTTGGTTCGTTCCGTGCATTGTTAAAATGTTGCTTTTCTTGCTGATTTATTACATTACCAATTTTGCAAATGTTAAATTTTCTCCCTGTGCTTAAAAATGATTAAAAAACCGGCCTGATTATGCGGTGTATGGTACGCCGCGGGTTGGCTAGTGTTAATATAAGAAAGGAGGACTACATTTCAAAACTGTAAAATCTCCCATTAATAAACATAGTCAGAGCAGCAACTGCATAAATGCCCTTGGTGGCATTGTCAGAACTTAAATGCAAATTGATTTACAATATTTGAACTTGATTGAGATGGTTAAACGTGAAGTTTTCAAGCTGTTTTAAGTGTTTCATATTATATTGCCAAGTCTTTACTCTGTTTGTCAATTTCAAGTGATACAGTGGTGTGAAAAACTATTTGCCCCCTTCCTGATTTCTTATTCTTTTGCATGTTTGTCACACAAAATGTTTCTGATCATCAAACACATTTAACCATTAGTCAAATATAACACAAGTAAACACAAAATGCAGGTTTTAAATGATGGTTTTTATTATTTAGGGAGAAAAAATCCAAACCTACATGGCCCTGTGTGAAAAAGTAATTGCCCCCTTGTTAAAAAATAACCTAACTGTGGTGTATCACACCTGAGTTCAATTTCCGTGGCCACCCCCAGGCCTGATTACTGCCACACCTGTTTCAATCAAGAAATCACTTAAATAGGAGCTGCCTGACACAGAGAAGTAGACCAAAAGCACCTCAAAAGCTAGACATCATGCCAAGATCCAAAGAAATTCAGGAACAAATGAGAACAGAAGTAATTGAGATCTATCAGTCTGGTAAAGGTTATAAAGCCATTTCTAAAGCTTTGGGACTCCAGCGAACCACAGTGAGAGCTATTATCCACAAATGGCAAAAACATGGAACAGTGGTGAACCTTCCCAGGAGTGGCCGGCCGACCAAAATTACCCCAAGAGCGCAGAGACGACTCATCCGAGAGGTCACAAAAGACCCCAGGACAACGTCTAAAGAACTGCAGGCCTCACTTGCCTCAATTAAGGTCAGTGTTCACGACTCCACCATAAGAAAGAGACTGGGCAAAACGGCCTGCATGGCAGATTTCCAAGATGCAAACCACTGTTAAGCAAAAAGAACATTAGGGCTCGTCTCAATTTTGCTAAGAAACATCTCAATGATTGCCAAGATTTTTGGGAAAATACCTTGTGGACTGATAAGACAAAAGTTAAACTTTTTGGAAGGCAAATGTCCCGTTACATCTGGCGTAAAAGGAACACAGCATTTCAGAAAAAGAACATCATACCAACATAAAATATGGTGATGGTAGTGTGATGGTCTGGGGTTGTTTTGCTGCTTCAGGACCTGGAAGGCTTGCTGTGATAGATGGAACCATGAATTCTACTGTCTACCAAAAATCCTGAAGGAGAATGTCCGGCCATCTGTTCGTCAACTCAAGCTGAAGCGATCTTGGGTGCTGCAACAGGACAATGACCCAAAACACACCAGCAAATCCACCTCTGAATGGCTGAAGAAAAACAAAATGAAGACTTTGGAGTGGCCTAGTCAAAGTCCTGACCTGAATCCAATTGAGATGCTATGGCACGACCTTAAAATAGAGGTTCATGCTAGAAAACCCTCAAATAAAGCTGAATTACAACAATTCTGCAAATGAGTGGGCCAAAATTCCTCCAGAGCGCTGTAAAAGACTCATTGCAAGTTATCACAAACGCTTGATTGCAGTTATTGCTGCTAAGGGTGGCCAAACCAGTTATTAGGTTTAGGGGGCAATTACTTTTTCACACTGCGCCATGTAGGTTTGGATTTTTTTTTCTCCCTAAATAATAAAAACCATCATTTAAAAACTGCATTTTGTGTTTACTTGTGTTATATTTGACTAATGGTTAAATGTGTTTGATGATCAGAAACATTTTGTGTGACAAACATGCAAAAGAATAAGAAATCAGGAAGGGGGCAAATAGTTTTTCACACCACTGTAATTGTTTCAGTTATAAAGGAGTGCATAGTTAACTAGACTAGATGAGAAAGTCTGAATGTGAAAAGGTAATCTTTGCACCAGAATAAAAAAAAGAATTTTGTATACAAAGAAACTCAATAACTGACTTCTGCATCGTGCAGCATGGGCACATGACAAAAATAGTAAAGAAATTGTACAGTTAAAGAATAAAATATAAATTGAATTTGGATTTCTTTTGTAAAAGGTAAGCTATCGTTCACATCACAATTGCATCCTGAATGGCACTCTTTATGTCATGGCACTGACTGTTTTGAAAATGTAGATGTTCCCTGACTTTGCTTTATGATTTTCTAACTTCCCTCTTTACTATTACAGTAATTTAAGACTATATGCAATCAGTGATCCAAATTTGAAATTTGAGTCCTCTGTAGGGTTACACCTAGTTTGGGGCAGAACTGCATGATATGGACTTAAATTGATATTGTGATTATTTTAAACAAAAATGTATATTTGATTTATCTTGATGCTCTCAAATCACCTTAAAGGTTGAAGCACTGTATAATACCATGAAACTGGTATTTTCTCACATTAACAATGTGGAATTTTAACAAAGGAAAATGTGTTTTCCCCTTTAAATGTAACAATTTCTGAATACATGCCACTAAGAAAATGTCAAAATAGCATGTTTTTTTCTAGCCATTTTATTTTTTTGTATTGCCTGCCTTGCTTGCATCAGTGTCTTTCATTCAGTAAACACTGCTGTCTTTCTTTCTGATGCAATTTTCTAGCTAGCATAGTTATGAGTATTTTCTGGGTGCAAGTTAAATAGTCAAAGTGTGTGTTGAAATACGGTAGTCCTGCAGATTCCCAGTAAATTGAAGTTTCAGTTGGATTTGATATTTGGTTGTCTGCAGTGACTGCTGTGTTGCAATTTATAATTTTATTGCCCAGCCCTAGTGGTTATCACAATATATTTTATTGGAAATACAATACAATATAATATGTATGGTTATATAAATAACAGTATTTTATTTTTAACTAAATAACCATATGTATATCTATACTAATAAAAGGCAAAGCCCTCACTCACTCACTCATCACTAATTCTCCAACTTCCCGTGTAGGTAGAAGGCTGAAATTTGGCAGGCTCATTCCTTACAGCTTCCTTACAAAAGTTGGGCAGGTTTCATTTCGAAATGTTCATAACTGGAAGCTATTTTTCTCCATTTACTGTAATGGAGTTGAGCTTGAAAGCCGTGGGGGCGGAGTTTCGTGTGACATCACGCCGCCCACGTAATCAAGTGAACTGACTGTCAACGCACTATGTAGAAAACCAGGAAGAGCTCCAAAATGCGCTGAAGAAAACATGCATTATATAATTGAGAAGGCAGCGAAACAATAAGAAGCGAGCGAGTGACACATACTACCATATTCATCAGGGCAGCTACTTCGGAAACAAAGCAAGGTGTAAACCTAAACTTTAAATTTAGTTAAGTTAATAGACAGGCTGCCGCTGGCGTTTTTCATGCCCACGGGTAATGCGGTAAAACAAGTTTAATGAGAGGACGCAGGATATAAACGAGAGTTTTGATCACTTTGTAACTAAGTTAAAATTGCAGGTGAAGGGGTGTGCTTATGCAAATTCCGAGAGACTGTGTTTGTGGGGAATTGACAGTTAAGGCGGGTGGAGGAGTCACGTCATCATATCCCCTCCCATTTACCTCATTTCGCTCTGAGCTGAGCTCCGCGGCTAACGCCGTCTTCCGAAGCAACTTCATCACACTCCCACCTAATGTCAAAACTTAAATATTTAAAGTCAGCGTCGGAATATATAAACTCAGAGCTGGAATATATAAAGTCAAATCTTGAATTTATAAAGTCAGCGTCGGAATATATTGTCACGCTTGGGTCACAAATTTGCACAGAGACACAGGAGGTCGTAGAAACAAGAAGGATTTTTTTTTTTTTCCCAACACTGCAAACACATGAGCTTAAACGTGCTCCATGACAAGTCAGAGATGACAGTTCCGCTAGGAGCAGAGAGAGAGAGCGAGCGATAAAAGCAAGCAGTCAATTTTCAACTGACAGGCGCTGCACAAGGCTTTTAAGTTAGCGGAGTATCGCGCGAGGTTTACATTACGCGTTATAGCGCAAGTGAGAAAGTAAGGAGTAATGTGAGGGTAGTCTGTGTTTCAGGGGTTGTGGTTTTCCCAGAGGCGTCTGTATCTTCTTGGGTGCGATCAGCCCTCCAGCTCACACCCTCCCCCTCAGCTTTATTCACATTTCCGTGAATCAAGCGACTCTCTGTACCTGGTTCATTTAGTCTTGATAATACGTCTGCGTTGACGTGTTTAGAACCTGGTCGATGCTTTACTGTGAAACGGTAAAAGTTGTAAGCCCAGAAACCATCTCATGAGGCGAGAGTTTGTATCTTTCTGTCGGTATGACCATTGAAGTGGAGCATGATCAGTTGCCAAAGTGAAGTTTCGTCCCCACACGCAATAGCGAAGCCCTCCGGCTCACAATATAAAGTAAGCGCTGGAATATATAAAGTCAAAACTTCAATATATAAAGTCATTGTCGGAATATACAAAGTCAGTGCTGCAATATCCATCCATTTCCCAACCCGCTGAATCCGACCACAGGGTCACGGGGGTCTGCTGGAGCCAATCCCAGCCAACACTGGGTGCAAGGCAGGAACCAATCCTGGGCAGGGCAAATGCATCATTTTCAAAACATTACGTACATTTCAAAACATACGTTTTTGTTAACTTCAGTTCAGAGTCGTTTCAATCAATAGATTTTGACTTTGAGTTTAACTATTCAGGAATGAGTTTATATACTCCGATGTTGACTATGTATAATCAAGAATGACTTTATAAATTCCGACGCTAACTTTATATATTCAGGTTTTCACTTTATATATTCCAGCGCTGACTTTATATATTCCGACGCTGACTTTATGTATTAAAGTTTTGACTTTATATATTCTGACGCCGACTTTATATATTCAGAAAATCACATGTATTTGCCTGTTTCGCACCCCATAGTGTGTGTGTATGTATTTGTGTGTATGTATATGTATGTATGTATGTGTGTGTATATATATATATATATATATATATATATATATATATATATATATATATATATACACACACACACACACACACACACACACACACACACACACACACACACACACACATACATACACTGCTCAAAAAAATTATAAGGAACACTTTTTAATCAGAGTATAGCATAAAGTCAATGAAACTTGTGGGATATTAATCTGGTCAGTTAAGTAGCCGAGAGGGTTGTTAATCAGTTTCAGCTGCTGTGGTGTAAATGAAATTAACAACAGATGCACTAGAGGGGCAACAATGAGATGACCCCCAAAACAGGAATGGTTTAACAGGTGGAGGCCACTGACATTTTTCCCTCCTCATCTTTTCTGACTGTTTCTTCACTAGTTTTGCATTTGGCTACAGTCAGTGTCACTACTGGTAGCATGAGGCGATACCTGGACCTTACAGAGTTTACACAGGTAGTCCAACTTCTCCAGGATGGCACATCAATACGTATCATTGCCAGAAGGTTTACTGTGTCTACCTGCACAGTCTCAAGGGCATGGAGGAGATTCTAGGAGAGCTGGAGAGGGCCATAGAAGGTCCATAACCAATCAGCAGGACCAGTATCTGCTCCTTTGGGCAAGGAGGAACAGGATGAGCACTGCCAGAGCCCTACAAAATGACCTCCAGCAGGCCACTGGTGTGAATGTCTCTGACCAAATAACCAGAAAGACTTCATGAAGGTGACCCAAGGGCCCCATGTCCTCTAATGGGCCCTGAGCTCACTGCCCAGTAGCATGCAGCTCGATTGGCATTCGCCATAGAATACCAGAATTGGCAGATGGCATTCGCCATAGAATACCAGAATTGGCAGATGCACCACTGGTGCCCTGTACTTTTTACAGATGAGAGCAGGTTCACCCTGAGCACGTGACAGAAATGAAAGGTTCTGGAGAAGCCATGGAGAACATTATGCTGCCTGTAACATCATTCAGCATGAGCAGTTTGGTGGTGGGTTAATGATTGTCTGGGGAGGCATATCCATGGAGGGTTACACAGACCGCTACAGGCTTGACAAAGGCACCTTGGCTGCCATTAGGTATCAGGATGAAATCCTTGGACCCATTGTCAGACCCTATGCTGGTACAGTGGCTCCTGGTGCACGACAATTCCTGGCCTCATGTGGTGAGAGTATGCAGGCAGTTCCTGGAGGATGAAGGAATTGATACCATTGACTGGCCACCACACTTTCCTGACCTAAATCCAATAGAACACCTCTGGGACATTATGTTTTGGTCCATCCAATGCCACCAGGTTGCACCTCAGACTGTCCAGGAGCTCAGTGATGCCCTGGTCCAGATCTGGGAGGAGATCCCCCACAACACCATCTGTCATCTCATTAGAAGCATGCACCGATGTTGTCAGGCATGTATACAAGAACACAGGGGCCATACAAAGTGCTGCGTACAATTTTTTGAGTTGCTGCAATTAAATTTTGGCAAAATGGACTAGCCTGACACAATTTTTTCACTCTTTGAGGCTTCTTTGAATTCAGGGCTCTGTAGGTTGATCATTTTCATTTCCATCAAACGATGTGGCATCCTTTCGTTCCTAACACATTACCCAGTCTATATCAGTATAGATATCCAGGAGGATTTCTTTTCCCATTGAGATCTGATGTGTTTTCAAAGTGTTCCTTTAATTTTTTTGAGCAGTTTATATAATAAATATATATATATATATATATATAATATGCCAGCAGCACTCATGAGAAAACAATTACGTTGTCAATCATGTTACGTTATTATTAAAATGTTTCCTTTTCTTTTACTTCCGCTGCCAAGCGTGGGTATTTTTATATATATATATATATATATATATATATATATAGATCGATATATATAAATATGACGACAACACTAATGTCAATGACAAAACAATTACATTAACAATCATGTTACGTTATTTTTAAAATTTTTACTTTTCTTTTTCATAACTTCTTTTATACACTACTTCTTTGCTGTGAAGCGCGGGTATTCTGCTAGTAATATTATAAATAGAAAATGGTTATCACAGTATTTTTTATCCCGTATAATTCAACATTGATAAGTTACCTTCTTAATTTCCTAACACTAAGTTTGAATATTGTTTTGAACACTGGGGAAACTAGAAAGACTTATTTTTTGTTATGGTATAATATACAATACGGAATGTTATCAGAATTGGATTTAGTGAGTATACAGAAAATACATTATAAAAAAGAAATTTGGGCTTTAAAAATGTTTTGGCAATTGCTGGTACAGCTACCATTTGCATGAATGTAAAGATTTTTACAGGCTTTGAGTCAATACGTTACTTTACTAGTCAACTAAAGCAATAAAACCATAATTTCATATACAATGTAGATTATACAAGTTTTTGATTTATTAATTTGAAAATATCAAATGTATTTGTTTTGTTTTATGTAAAGCTAAAGTTTAGGCATATATGTATATGTGGGGAAAAAAAAAATCCATTTATTAAAAATCCATTAATGATACAACTTTTTGAGTCCGTGCTTAAATCTATTTAATTCATTTATCTAGTCACTCAACCTACAGTGTCCGGTGTCTGCTTTGGCACTTTGCACAATCTGATGAAAGGCTAGAAGAAGCCTTAGGATTTTATGTCACTTTTTTGTCACGCTTTAAATTGAGCTTATTTTAAAACCTACTTATATATGTTTGGTATCTTTCTTTTCAGAATTTATCGAGACTTTGTGCCAAAAGATTTAACCACGCCCGGGGCCAGAAATAAAAGACAAAGAGTAGGACAGCTGCTGTACAGGCTTTTAAATGTTCGAAGTGGGGTGCGAGATGCGGATCATGTGGCACGGCAGCAGCAGGAACTCAGCAGCTGATCGAGCAAAGTGGAGGTTAAAAAAAAAAAGCTGTATTTGTTTCGCATTGTATCACTGTTTAAGAGGGGGTTACGGAGGAAAGACCGCGTCGTCTTGGGGTGTGTTCAGCCCCCCTATTTACAACGCGAGCGGCAGAGATGCAAAGTGGCTGGTGCATAGCGCAGGCCAGGGGAGTTTGACGAGTGAAGCGAGCAGGGGGAACCCCCTAGTAACAAAATAAAAGTTAATGAACAAAATTTGTTACAGGTACCTTCTGGGTTAACTTGCATTATTGTTTAAAAGTGATGTTGTAAAATATATGTACATTTTAAAAACACTGTTATCTGTGAATGTGCAAGTGGCTCCTTTTATGGGTATTGTTAATTTGTGTCTTTCTAAAATAAGCTTTCAAAAAGTACTTTTTAAAATTTCTTCTTTTAAGAAACTTATTAGTAAAAGAAATCATTACCACAGATTATGAATTTGTCATTCCATGTCAAATCAACCAATGGACCATACGCTTTTGACTCAAAAAATCTGGAAAAATTTAACAGGACACCCCCTGTAAAATTTTTTAATGCAAGATAAGTACTGTCCAAGATGCAACCAGTTTACCTAGGGGATGGGTGGGGGTGTTGATTTTATCCTGCCTCATTTTTGTCATCAAGTTTCAGAAGTCCATAGTTCAAGAACTAGGCCACCAAGTAACCTCAGTCATTGCACGCTGATACATTAATTAATTGGTATGGTATGTAACTAAATTTAAACATTTGGTTCAGATGACCCTGCATGGTCAAAACTGCCTTTTGATATTGATCAAAATTTAATTTGAGTTTTTGATTTAACTACGTTTAGTCCTCAAATACATGTTTGTAAGCAACAAAGAATTTTTGATTTGATTTTTTTTAACCTTATTCAGATAACTATATAGGGTTTCTGAAAAAGCAATAAATAGAAAAGTCACTATCAGGGTTTGAACTGCAGACCTTCCAAATCCAAAAAATGATGTTTGATTTCATTTTCAGGGCACCCTAACGACATTTTAGAATGTGCAGATATTTTTTAAAATACAGTAAACCCTCCTTGATAGATGAAAATCCGTGAAGTAGAAACCATATGTTTGTATGGTTATTTTTATATATTTTAAGCCCTTATAAACTTTCCCACACTGTTAACATTATTAGAGCCCTCTAGGCATGAAATAACACTCTTTAGTCAAAAGTTTAAACTGTGCTCGATGACAAGACAGAGATGACAGGTCTTTCTCACAATTAAAAGAATGCAAACCTATCTTCTCTTCAAAGGAGTGCCTTAAGGAGCAGAGAGAGAGAGCGATAAAAGCAAACAATCAAAAAATCAATACGTGCCTTTAAGTATGCCAAGCACCACGATAAAGCGACATTTTGTAGAGGAGCGGTATCCTCTAGGCAAACGGCCCCTCTGCTCACACCCCCTCCGTCAGGCGCAGAGAATGTCAGAGAGGGTGAGAGAGATAGAGAGAAGCAAACAATCAAGCACCGCGTGGGAAGCATATCTTATATCATTTGGGAGTTTTAGTTAATATGTAATACATGCTCTGATTGGGTCGCTTCTAAGCCATCTGCCAGTAGCCTCCCTTGTATGAAATCAACTGGGCAAACAAACTGAGGAAGCACGTACCATAAATTAAAAGACCCATTGTCCGCAGAAATCCGCGAACCAGGGAAAAATCCGTGATATATATTTAGATATGCTTACATTTAAAATCCGTGATAGAGTGAAGCCACGAAAGTCGAAGTGCGATATAGCGAGGGATTACTGTATTTTTCATTTATTCTATATTGTCCCTTCTTCCTCAGAATACAAACCTTTATTTTCTTATACAAAACTTTCATGTTTATTTTCTATCCTAAACACAGGCTGATTGTGCCATGTTTCAATTATTTTAATTGAGTTTTCAATCAGTAAGTTATCAAAAATGTCAAGCTTGTTTTCATATCAAATGGAAGTGTCCTATGTCATGTTTCTGAATAGAGAATGTGATTCTCCATGGCCAAAAGAGTACCTGGTACTCTAGAATACCACTGTTGCCTCCCTACACAAGATGGCAAAACTAAGTCATCCATGTGTCTGGTGAAGACCATCAGTTGACTGTCTTGAATATTCACCACTGAAGCAGCTGCCAAGATCCTGCCCTGTCATGATCACACTCTTGATGGATCAGTTGCATCTCTCACGTTAGACCAATGTCCTGTTGAAGGCTATGTTGGGTGCATGTATGATGAAAAATGTTGGATTGGTGTGAATTGTGATAAGAGTGAAGTGGAATCAGACATCCTGATATGTTTAATACATACAAACTATCTTGCACAGTCTTTCCATTAACCACCTAGAGACAATATTTATTGGGTATCATTGCACATCTCAAACACAAAGATGCTCTACGCTTCAATATAAACAGAAATGAAATGGGTCACATTCTTGCTGCTGCAATACCAAGATGTTAATAATTCATTTTAAACAGTGTTGTATGTAATGAGAAATCAAGCAGCTGCTGTTTGGTTTTTTTTTTCCTCTATTAATCCTGTATGCAAGTTAGTGATGAAAAACATTGATTATCATTACTGACAAATGATGAATTTAACCTATGTTTAGAATGGAAAATAAAAATGAAAGATTTGCATTAAAATAAGACTTTTTGTTTGAGAAAAATGGGACCATGTAGGATACAAGAAAAAATAATTAAAATGTCAGGACATTCCCATAGTGCATTATGCTGGTCTGAAAATTAGACCCAAAATGATTTTTTTCACATTTGAGAGGTCTGCTGGACAAACCTCAATGCAGTTCCTAGTTTGCTTATAACCTTTTGAAAAGCCTTATGTAGGTATCTAAATATGGAAAATTTCAGTAGGCTGTATCAGTTAGAAGTGTGTTTTCTTAACGCTCTTATCAAGTGGTGTCATCTGGACCAAACACTATACCTATGAAGGTTCCAGAATACAAAATATGAGCCTACTAGGTAGGTTAGTTCTTGAGATATGTGGTCTTGTGAAATTTACCACACTTGTGAAATCTTCCCTCACAAAATTGGCTTCATCTGGGAAAGTATTGATCTGACATCAAAATATTTTAATAGGGTGTCTCCTGGATAGCATGGGTACACCTAATATTTTTTTCAGAATTTTCTGAGACCAAAGTGCATGGGATTTCTGCGAAATCGGTTGATTTGACATGGAATGACCGAGATAGTCTTTTTGGTGATTGATAGTTTTAGTAGTTCATATAAAAATAGCATATATGACCAGAAATGTATCTCTCTATTATATATATATATATATATATATATATATATATAAAAATCCTAGAGAGAAACACTAGGGATACGAAACGTAATGTTCACCTTAAGATCACAGACGACGCTTAAAAGACCCATGAGACGAAAGTTGTGTAAACTAAGGCTTTGTGCACACACAGATCCAGGGTCTCGGCGCATATAAAGCGTATAAGGACAATACGTTATAAATGAAATGTCGACGACTAAGTGAAGAAGAAAGCAGCGCAGAAAAAGAAACTCAAAAGTGCTGGGAGAGAAAAAAGAGCAAAAATTAAAAAATAATGTAGGTACAAATTCAGAAAATAATGAAAGTAATTAACAGCCCATAAAAAATGCAGTTGAAACAAAGCATGTCCAATCGGGCTCAGAATTAAGACAGTTAAAGACAAAGTGGAACTTCATAAAGACGTTCACAAACGTTGGGCGCTATACACATGCAGAGCAGGTTAGAGATGAAAGCAGTGGAATTCGAAAGGCTCAAAAAAAAAAGGTGAGATACACGTGGAGAAAGTTAAAGAATATGAAAGTAGGAAAACTAGAAAGTATAAAAAAAAAAGTTAAGATTGCAGTAGCACAAACAAATGGAAATTATTACTTGAAAAAGGGAAAATAATCACCACGGACCAGGTGTCATTGGAAAAAAAAAGCAGGACAAAGCGAGGTCAGAAGTAAAAGACAGTAGAAAACAAAGTAAAACGTCATAATGAGGTTCAAAAACAAAGGGGCCAAACACATGCAGAGCAGGTTAGAGATAATGAAAACTGGAATTCAAAAGACTCAACAAAAACGTAGGTGCGAAACACATGCAGAGCAAGATACAGAATATGAAAGCAGAAAAAAAACGGCAGTTTCAAAAAAAGAAAGTAAACATCGCATTAGCACAACCAAAGAAATTATTACTCGGAGAAATAATGAAAAGGTGAATAGAGATTGAATATATGGACACAGGTGATTATGTCAGAAGTATGTAAATATTGTAAGGCTTTGAAGTTTAAGTCAGAGAATTTCAAAAATGTGGTTTACCTCACATGCATTTATTGGTTACTTGCAAAATAAATTATTAACTGCTGATGATGTAGATCGCTTTGTTCTGTGCTGAAATTCCAAACAGAGAAACCTATCCTGAATTATGGCACAAAATCATTAAACACATGTCTGACTGACCTCATTTAAAAGATACAGCATTTTGGGACTCGAAAGATTGCAAATATTGCTATTACAGAAGTTCTATAATAAAAGTGAAACTAATGAAATAGCAACAATTCAAAGAAAAAAAAAAAAATCTTAAAAGTGTGTATCCGGAAAACCAAACACAGGGTTTGGCTAGCCCCTTAGTTTTTAAAAATGGAAATTTGAATAAACCTTAAGTTTAGTATACTCCCCTTACATAATATAATGTTAAACATATAGGAAGAATATATTTGTTTTTTGTATATTTGTTTTTTTAACCTCTTAATCTGAAATGAATTTTGCTGATATATTAATGGCTAACTAATGCTGCTTATTTCCCATTTAAACCTTTTTGCACTTTCTGTTTATTTAAAGTTTGTTAGGGTGTAAACCTCTTTGCATTTTGTAGACTCCTAATCGGTGTACTTTTGCTGTCAACTGTAGAAGCAAAGAGAAAGCGTTGCACTGTGTGTTATATGTGGTATTAACTGATAGAATTAGAAATCCCACAGCAAGTAATGTGTGATTTAGATTTTTTTTTTTTTTTTTAAAAACTTCTCACGATAATTGAAATATGATTTGATGATTTATTTTGCTCTATTGCAGGGGTTCTCAATCACGGTCCTGGAGGGTTGCAGGTTTTTGCTCCAACCCAACTGCTTAATAAGAATAACTTATTGCTCAAGTAACATTTCTGCTTCACTTTAGTTGTCTCGCTCATCTAAGATTTTGAATCTTTATTGCTTATTGTAGTCTTAAACAGCTGTATTTTTGGTTTTTAATTGCTCCTAATTAGAAATAACATGCAAATGACAAAACAGAGCAACATTTCTCCATTTAGCTTGTTACCATTTACACCCGTGTGTGTTTATCATGTACTTTTGGGTTTAATTAAATACTTGGAAGGAAAGTGAAGAGAAAAAAGTGAACTGAGAATTAACCTTCAAATCATTTGGATGATATCCTTAGAAAGAGGAAGAAAATCTAGGATATGAGATTTACCTGACATAGCAGAGTTAAAGACTCTTAAATATTAAATATTTAAGTCTATACCTTGTAGGTTTATATTTCAAACAATTTTACTGTATGTTTCTGTATGATCAGAGATAAAATATCAGTGCTATAATTATTAATGTATTGTTTGTGAATGATGACAAAATTGGAATTGCTGTGTATATTCTACATTTTTGTTGTGTCAGCCCAGTAAAATTGGTATGAAGCACACATGGCTGATTATTTGTGAGAAAATTAATCTCGGTGTATTGTAGTATTAAGAGTGTAAATGTACTTGGAGTTATCCGACTGCCATTGGATTAATGATTGATTTTTCCGGCTTTTGTTATTGTCAAGTAATTTTGTTATTTGCATAAGCAATTATTTGCCTGGTGGCTGCTTTTATTGAAGATGCCTTTCAGCATCACTATATATTAGAGCTGTTAAAACAGAAATAAGCAGTTGGGGCACAAGCAGTTGAAGTGACTTGTTTGAAGTCGTACAAGTAGTTGGACAAGAGGTTTGAATTTGAGTTAAGAAATGTTCCTCAGATGAAATTACAGTCAACTATCTGTATCTACATATTCTGCATCCACGGATTCAATCAACTATAGATTGAAAATATTTTATTGTTTAAAAAAAAAAAAAAAAATCCAAAAAGCAAAACTTAAATTTGCTGCACACTGGGCACTATGCTGAAACCACGAAAATGAAATGATCTTCAGGCATACCCTGCTGTACCTCCTGCCATTTGAGTTGAATAAAATGGTTTGAAGTAGTAAACTTTCAGCTCCTTTATGGTGGTCAGTTGCTGAGCCACTGCACTGTTCAGTTGGCTAGCTCTGCTCCCTCAAAGCACCCTTGCTTTGCTTTGTATATCGATCAACCTTGTTTTCTGGTAGTTGGCACCTTATAAAAGGAAAGCTCTTTTTTGCTCACCTGTCCTACATCAGCTCCTGAATGCTGCTAGTCACAAAGGTGGAAAACCGTTTCCATCTCTACACTTCCTACAGCTTGTAACCAAAAAAGCAGACACTCAAACAAATCCATCCATCCATCCATTATCCAACCCGCAGTTCAAACAAATCACTAACCCAAAACTTAAACTTAAGCTGGACTTTGTTTAAACCATTGATCCCTCGACACATCCAGCAAATCCAATCAAAGAGAGTCCAGAGTATAGAGTACAATGGACAGGACTGCCTATTGTGGTGCTCCCATGTTGCTCACCTCTGTATCTGAAACACAGTGTTTGAGTCTCAGATACTGCAGTCTGCCATAAAGATAGCCTATTATCCAAAACACTATAGACTTTTTCACCTGCATATCTCTCAGTTTACAGATTAACAGCAATGGCTGGGTGGTATTGATGGCACTGGAGAAATAATCATCACAGTACTTCCAGCTTGGTCCAGGTGAGAATAAGCCTTGTGGAGCAGATGGATAATTGCATCTTCCACTCCACTCCAATCTCTAGTCACACTGCAGTGTGGCAGACTAACAGGAGATGGGATACAAAGTTGGTCAGCACAGTCCTTAAGATCTTGGACTGACTCAATCTGGTCATGCCGCTTTTGCTGTGTGTAGGTTCCTCAGTTCACTCCCTACTTGGTCTTCAGTTATGGACAGTCAATAATGATGGTCAGGGGTGGACTTGTCACTGGCCATTACACTTGTTGTGGTAGAAGTTGTTGTAGTAGAGATGGTGTGGAGAGACTGTTCATTGGAAAAGATTGCCAGCAGGAGAGAAAATCCATTATAAATTGGTTCAGGGCATAAGCTTTGTCCACATTCCCTTCTAGCACCTGAGCCTTGGATAAAGATGCCTAAGAAAAGTAAATAAGAATTTAGTGACAACTGATAAGTATTAGTGGTGCAACTATTAAAATTTTTTTTTTAGAATAAATTGATTGGCAGTTCTTATTTTGACAGGCTGATCATTACAGAGGTAATATCAACTTTCTCATGTTTTGAAAATTTCTTTAGGTTCAGTTCTACCTACTTCATTTTTAAGCAAACGTGTTTTTTTTCTGTGTTGAATCCTTGTGAAATAATCCTATTTTGAGAAGTCTTTATAAATTTAAATCAGAAATGAACCTTGTCACAAAAAGAGGCTTACATTGCTTTGAATTGATTTTTGCTAGAGCAATTGCAAAATTGTGTGAATTTCCCCTTGGGATTAATAAAGTATCTATCTATCTATCTAATTCAAAAATATTTTGACAGGCTTCTTGCTGAAATTGAAATCCTTATTCATATAACTAAGAATTTTTTCTCGGTTTGCCTGGATGGTGGAAATAAAAGTGTAACTAACGTGCAGATTATGTTCTATTGACACATGATTCATTAGCTTTCTTGACATTTAGCTGATAATGTGAATAATACACTCACCATATAGTGTTTGCAATGTTGATTTTTTTATATTGCTTAGTTTTAAATGCCTATGGTCATGGTATCTCTTTCGTGAAGGATGATGATTAATTTGTGCATTATTCATAATTTTCTTAGTATGTTGATTTGCAGTTTTATATATGTCAGTTTAATTTTTCTGTTTTACTGTCTTGTGTAATTTCTTCATGAATGAAATGAGGAGCAAAGGTAAAGACGAAGAGATACCTGCAACTATTGGCCATTTTATAAAACATGCAAAGACATACAACATCCTTTTAGCACAGGTGTCATTAATTTGAAGTACAGTACTATTAAGACTTATGGCAAAATTTAATGGAGTTTGTATATATTTTGTGTCTTGTGAAGATGTGTACCAATGCAACAATCATGTAATTTAAGGGCAAATTTTATTTTTCCAATTCTATTTTTTTACCCTTTGGACTTGAATTGCATGTGTGTATGTGGATGTGTGTGTAATTTATGCACAATTCTTCACATTTATGTCCGTCCAAATCTCTGCAGTAATATGAACCGGGACTTTAGAATATAATTGAATTTACTGGGGTGCTGCAGTTTCCCTGCAGTATGCAGATGCAGATGTGGAAATAACACAAGGTAACAAAGTGTGAACATTGCTTTAATGATTCTGTGGATCATGCAGTCTAGTCTAACATCATCTTGTAACATTATGAATACAACTCATTTTATATGACAGTGGTACTGTACAGAGTAACATTCCATTTTCTGATATTGTTTTCTCACACCAGTCTTAAGTAAACACACATCACTTTTATAATTATACTTATCCTTGGTTTCTGGTATAGGTTTTTTTTGTTACTTTTTATCTACAATTTATATACACTATGAACAAATAATACATATATAGTATGGTACATGTCTGAAAGCCACTGTTGGCTTTTATTATTTTACATAATTTGTGTATTAGCAACATTGTATGTGCTAAACATAAACAACGAATCACTAATAGTTCTTGTGTTTCTTTTTCTTTGTACTAATAGCATCTACAATTCCTGGTATTGCTGAGTAGGGCTCTGCAATATCGTAATAGTTCACATTGTCATTTCAAAATATCGGTGATCTACAATACCATTGTCTCGGAGGGATGTTTGTGAAATTACGAATAATCAGCTGCACTTATCCATGTATCATGGACAGTGTTAACACTGGGCATTGAGCGAAATTGTTTGTGGGTGTTTTGGCTTGAGACACGATAGTATTGCTGTCTTACAAATTGCTGCAACTCAGCACATGTAGTGCTATTTGGTAATATTATTGTGATGATTCAAAGGTGATTCGTTTCAAGTTCATTTAAAATTACTACAAATTAATGAATCCATGTTGGTGCAAACTCTAAGTCTTCCTCATCAAAAATTCACCAATTTAAGTGATTAAGTGATTTTAAGTAATTTGAGTCTACGTGCACCAGAATTCTGAGGAAAAAAATGAATTTAATCCATTTTGGAATAAGGCTGTAACATAAATTGTGAAAAAAGTGATGCGCTGTGAATACTTTCCGGATGCACTGTATAGTCACTTAAATGCAAAGTACACTACTTACTAGTTTGTAACATCTAGGCATTTTCTTGGGTTTTAATAGTTTTCTGGGGGCAGGGAAACAACAATGATTTTTGTACATATAATTGGTGGCTTCTTTAAGGATTTACTCAAATATTTTTGCAATGAAATATTGATTTACTTTTTGAATTTTCAATACTAGGAACAGTTTGTGTTGAATCTCAAAACTGTTAAATAGGTATGTTAAAATGTCTGCAATTTTTTTTGTGTATTTTATTTCATTTTTGCTTTCTTACTGTAGTTTGCATGTTCCTTGATTAGTTTCTTCTTAATTTGGTTTTAAGTAAATCCCTGAGTATTTTTTTCAATATTCTTCACAGGGCTGTGGAGTCGGTAGATAAATGCTCCGACTCCTCAGTTTCTAAATCTTCCGACTCTGACTCCGACTCCTCTGTATGTATATACTATGCTAATGTATTTTCTACATCCATTGAAGGAAAGGAAGGCAACATACATGTCATTTCACCACAGAACTACTGGCTAGGAAGCCAACACTCTACTATAATGCCAGATTAAAGACAAACACAATGAAAACAAGGTTTTGTTTATTTTATTTTTTTTTTAAAACAAGTGTCTGGATAGTAATAGCAGGCATAAAAATCAGGAACAGGAAATGTATTGGTTCAAAAATACAAACCACATTCTTTGGTAGTTTTAACTTTTAAAACAAAAAAAAAGCTTAACTATATGAACTAAAAACAATATCTGGAAAACCTTTATTAAACTTGGAATACAGTTATAGTTAAAGGAAAGGAAATAAATATGGCAGCCTCCATATTCCTCTGACCTCGGGTTCCTTTTAAATGCAATCTAAAATCAGTGGGCTTTAGGCTATGTTCACAGTTCCCTGTAACAGTGGAACACGACACAATGGAAAGTGGTGCCGCACCTTACCTGTGCATTACATCCCATATAGTGACGCATACAGTCAATGAAAAGCATGCTTCATGGTTACTTGACATGTTTGTTTTGTGGTAACATTATGCACTGCATGCATTGGGCTTTATTCTTACAGCAGAGAAGTAGTTCATTATGACTGTTTGTGAATTGGGACATTTCAACTTACTTTTTTAATTCCCATTTAAATTTAGTAGGAGTCGGAGTCGGTTAACTTTTTGCCGACTCCGACTCCAGGTACCCAAAATTGTCTCCGACTCCGACTCCACAGCCCTGATTCTTCATCTGCATTTTTGATACTTCTAACTTAACTTAAGTTTTAAGTTATTAGTTTCATGTGTTAATGAATCTTTGTACTGATTACATTTGCACTCTGTGTTATAAAATGCCTTACTTTAAAAGAGCTAATACATTTCTTACACATTCAAGACATTTTATGGCAGCACAAGTAGCTGCAGTTGTACCCTTTCACATTCATGCACACTGCTGCCTAGTTTCAAGAGAAAATAGTAATTTTCAGTGTCTGTTTTGTGTCCATAAAAAAAAAAAAAAAACAAAATCGGCAGACCTGCTAGTAATGATGCTAAAATCCTCTGGTTCTATACTGTGCAGTTTTAGTTGAGCACTTAATTATTAAAACAATGTCAGAGCTGTTTAATAGTGGTTAATTTTCTAATCTTCTGGTTTGGTTTTCCTTGTTAGCATTAATAACATATACAGTGTAGTTCAATAGATTATCTCAGTAGGTAATATAGATAATTGCTGGGGTTTAAAGACAAACCTAGTGTCTGGTTTATTTTGTCATACATATTTAATTTATCATCTGTTTTTCAGACCACTTGTCATTTTATGTATTTTTTCCATATGGTATGCTAATGTGTGTATTTTGTTAGTTCTGCTGGTTAAACCTGCAGTGAAATACTGTTTAACCTCTTCACTTTTAGTGTTATTTTTTTCAGCAGTCCCATTATACGCAGATCATTAGCTCACACATTGGAGGTTTATGTCTGTCTGAACAACTAGATAGGAGAGAACAGAAGTACATTGAGAACTTCTTTTATATTTGTGGACTGTTACAGCTTTGGGAAAGAGCAGGTTATTGTTTTTTTTTATAATGGGTTTTAATGATGAATGGATTTACTAAGGAAGACAACAAGCAACAGATATAAAATTGTCTAATAAGTAATTAATAACAAATTAATAAGTGTATATGCCAGAAATAATGGTGATCTACTTAAAGTATAATGTATTTTAGTTCTCTTGTATCATTTTGTATTTTTCAACTATTTTTAATATGGCAGATTTTGTTCCTTTACATTTGTCCTGCTAAGTATCAATTCTGCAGATGTATGACTAGTTTTTAATATGCATGTGTATCTGAAGAAAGAAAATGTTATTATATGAATTATACTTGGTTTCATACTTGTCAAGTACTGGATAGTGATGGAGTCAAAAGATATTTTGTACATTTTTATTGCATCTATAATTGGGTTAAAGTCTACATAATGTTTTATGGAAATCAGGCTAGCTCCCCTGTCTTTCAGAGTATGTTAAAGCACACTTTTACTCAGGCATGCTATTCTTAGAAGCAGCTGTGCCTTATGAGTATGACATTGTGCTGAATTTTAGTCCAGTCTTTACTCTGCAGTCTGATGAAATGTCATCCAAGGAAAAAGACTGTTTGCACCTGGTATGAGATGACAAAACTCTTTCTTTACACAGCCTTATATTAAATCTGGTCTGTGGACTTAAACATACTAGCAGAATACACAAACAAACCCAGATAAGAGATTGAAGACTGTCTCTCTCATTTTTTTCCATATATGGCACAATAAACTGTCCAAATTTGGTCAAGTATTTTGACCAGCCTGTCATGTGCCCAGAACGTGTGGCATGTGTAGTCTTTCAGCTCTGCATGGTTACATTATTTGTGGATTTAAATGGGGGTGGAATGATTACTCTTTTTAAGGGCTTGTGGCTTGAAGAATTGTGTTAAGGACCTTCTTTTATATATCAGAGTACATTGTACTATATGGCTGCTTGCAGTTCTGCTTTTAATTGGCCTATGTTCTGAGGCATGTAATTAACCAAAAGTACATAAGCTCACTGTCTACAGTTACTCATATTTATAATATGTAGGTTTACCAGTTTCCTTGATTATTTAAATAAAATTCTAGGTAGTATTTATTACTGCTTTCCTGATAACTGGCAGGTAGTGAGACAAGGTGGTTAAGGCTTTAGACTTTAAACATTGAGATTATGGGTTCAGATCTTGCTACTAACACTGTTTGACATTGAGCAAGTCACTTCACCTGCCTGTGCTCCATCTGCAAAATCAGATGATCTTGGATAGTTTTTTTTTTTTCTTTTTGTAGCAGTTACATACTCTTCTTACCTTTTCAGCTGTCTTAACAGGGTGTTTTTGTTTGTAATACTGAATGTGCCATTGTAAAGTCATTAATGTTCATAATTTTATTTATACTAGGGGGCTTCGCTCGCCCAACCTCTGGTTTGGTTTACCGGATATACAATTTAAAGAGATTATTTTCAAGGGAATTGTTACATTTGCATTATTTACACTTTAAAACTTTTGTAAAAACAATACTGTACTTGTCCTTTATTTCCGGCCCCAGGCGTGGTTAAATCTCTTTCTCGCCAGACTTAAAACGCTGCTCGCATTATGAAATGGGAGGCTGAATGCATGCTAAGAAGCGGTTGGATTATCTTCTTCCTTGTTGCTGCTGCTGCTGGCAAGCCGCATATTCTATTTGTCGCGTTGCGTGTCGATCATTTAAAAGCCTGTACAACAGCTGTCCTTTTGCCACTTAGTCTGTCTGCCACTTGTGTTGTGAAGGGGGTGGGGTGGCATTTGGATGAATGCATGCTAAGGAGTGGCGGTCGGATTGTCTGCTGGCTTGCTGCTGCTAGCAAGCTGCGTGTTGTTTGTTGCTTGTCTTTTTTAACAGTAGAATTACCAGAGCCTACGAAAAAACTCGTAAATCCGTCCCACCTTAAATTGCTTCTTAAATCCCTTCACACCTCTCCGCCAGCGTCCTTTATCCTCTAAATGTACTGATAAAGAGAAGCTAGAAGCAGCCGGCTATTCCATCTCCCCACCAATTTAGAATGTGCACGAACTTCTCCCAGTTCATGCCTTGATTGAGTATCTGGGAGTGAAGTGGAGTTTTAGTGGAAATAATAGATTGTTATTTGGAACACACGCATTTCGTGTCTGTTCCGTTTCTACAGTAATCTGTGTAAACACGTTGTTAAAACAGAAACGTTTTTTATATTCTAGTAGTAGATGACAAAATGTAGGCATAAACTATATAATGTATGAAGCCTGAAGTCCAAATATCAAAGAAACATTTTCACAAAAGGTACAAATATATAACACAACAATTGCGCTTTTATTCAAAAATATAACTGCAGAAACAAAAAGCCGCCTTAACATGCGACATTGACACCCGTATAAAAGCATACATATGATTTCAGTCTTAACAGCTGGTGTAATTTATCGCGTTCAGAATCAGTCCATCCAACTCCATGTGACACTGCTGCTTTCACATAAAGGTACAAATATTTCTTTGATATTTGAACTTCAGGCTTCATACATTATATAGTTTATGCCTACGTTTTGTCATCTACTACTAGAATATAAAAACGTTTCTATTTTAACAATGTATTTACACAGATTACTGTAGAAACATAACAGACATGAAATGCGTGTGTTTCAAATAACAATCTGTTATTTGCACTCTAAAACTTCACTCCTAGATACTCAATCAAGGCATGAGCTGGGAGAAGTTCGTGCACGTTCTAAATTGGTGCGGGATGGAATAGCCGGCTGCTTCTAGCTTCTCTTTATCAGCACATTTAGAGGATAAAGGACATTGGCGGAGAGGTGTGAAGGGATTTATGAAGCGATTTAGGGTGGGACGGATTTATGAGTTTTTTCGTAGGCTCTGGTAATTCTAGTGTTAAGAGCTGGGAGCACATGAAGCGTGTCTGCCAAAAGTATTCCAACAACTGCTAGGTTAGATGTCCATGAACTTGTTTTAAATGTTGTCTCACTGCCTTGTCTTGCATGACGTTAAAGTGTCTTTCGCGGGACGTCAAATTGTCTTACGAGAAATTCACGTCTCGTCTCCCTTACAAGATTTTTTTTATAATAGAGAGAAAGGATGTTTATACAAAAGTGGCAATTTTGTTTTACCTGGAGTTGTCAGGCAAATGTATTTTATATATGATTACTTTGAAGTGTTTGGAGAAGTCAAGCAATATGACACCATTATATCCATAATGGCTAACACAGTACAACACCATAGTACTACTTTGAAGTGTTTTGAAAGGTTTTGAAATCTGCATCAGGCATTTCCACACTTATTTAATGACATGTCTGACCTTTAGCTGTATTCCTTTTATGAATAGTGCCCTCATAGTGGTTCAATGATATTTTGTACAGAGCTTGACTGAGTTGCGAGGTTCACACCATGATTATGTGCTTGCTTGTGAGGAAACGTCCACAGGTTTGCTCCAGTGTTAGGCTGATTGTCCTGGACGGTTTGAGAAGGTCAAGAAAACAAGAGCAACTTTGACTAGAGGTCCTGCCCTTCTAGATGCAAAGACAACACTGGGCAGTTAGGAAGGACACCTTAGAGTAACACAAGTGAATGGTTTATCAACTACAAAGAAACCATGAGAGACCAATTGGCTGTTAAAGGAATCATTGAAGATATTTTATTTTTCAGGTGGCTAAAGAAAGCTTTGAATTTTTTCAATAATAATTAGAGACATTTCCTTATAATAGGTAAATCTGATGCAATCTGTTTATTCTGTTCTGACCTTGACATGCACCAGGACAATTGCATTAATCTTTCTTGGCTTTTTAACTGTTAGGGTATACCAAATAATTTGCTGGCTTATTTTTAGCTAATAGCTTGCTTAAATTTTGAGATTGGTGAGGAAACTACTTTTTATTTAGGATATTTAGCAAATACCTACCCCTCTACTTAATGAAACAAGCTAGTTTAATGCCTATCTGATGTTTGTTTGTATATTTATTTTCATAACTCTTAATGCATTGTTGTTCCATTTGTCAGAACACCCAGTTTTGCATGTGATTCCCAAGGGTCTGGAAGTTTAAGCCTTGCTCTTACAACAGTAAAATACATGCTACTATACACTAAATTGTTATCTTCAAGTAGGTTGAACATATTCTGTATTTAATTATTCTTCATTTCATTTTTGGTAACAGCCAGCATTTTAAATAAATACCTTTTGCATGTGTTTTTTGGCATTTAAAAAAAGATTCCTTCTAAACATAGTTAAGTGGCTACAGTCTCTGTTAGCGAATCACAAACGGGTATTGTAAAAATCTAAATGGGCAGCATAAATATGTGCATCTCTCATTGTTAAAATTGAAAAACTGATACAAGTAAAGCACCTTATCTTTTACTGCTGTTCAGTTTGCATAACATTTATAATATGGTAGATGTACATTTTCAAAAGTTTTCAATGATAGGCAGTTGTTCAAAGTGTAAACTACTCTATGGTGTGTAGACTATAACCGGCTGTTCTGAACATGTGGAGATGAAAGCTTCACTTGGGATAAGGATTTTGTGTTTATACTCTGGAGTATTAGACTTTATTTCTCAGTCAATAAACAAACACCCTATTAATAAGATAATTATCTAGGGCTGTTATGAAAAAAATCTGAATACTCTATTAAAATAACTTCAGTATTCAAATATATTCAGATTGAGGTTAAATGTTTTAAGTACTACTACATGTATGTTTGTACTAAATGTGCCCTTGTATGTTTCATTATTACTAATGTTTATTGTTCATGATGTCTGGATTATTGTTTGTACTATTATGTTTTTCTCCTTATTTTTTTGTTCATAGCAGAACTGTGGCAGGGAGGTGCTTCTCTGGACTGTAAGCATCCAGGAGCTTGTGTTGATTGTATTGATTAATGATCTTTTATAGAGTAATGTAAATGTGACTTAATGTGACCACATTGACATCTCTGCATTCTTTTTACTTAATATAAACTCATTGGTGGTGTGTTTGAGATAGGGATTTTAAAACAGTATCTTAGGGTGTACTCACGCTGGCAATTTGTTCCATACCCGAGCACGTGTGTCCACATTATCCCCACAGAGTCTAGTTCATTTGACTAGTATGATTGCTCCATGCCAGGCCAACTGTACTGTGCCCTCACCTGCTGGAATAGGTGGGCCCGAGCACAATTCAGTAACATTCGGGAAGAGTGTGACCGCTAAACATCTTTGAACACAGAAAACAGACATGACATCAATGATGCAACAATTCCTATTTCATTCAGTACCATTAGAGTTAAAAACATTTTTTTTATTCTCATGTTACATATGAATGTGAATTGTAGTTGGCAAGAAAAGCTGCAAATTCCTTCCTTGTCTTTGTATAAAATGTTCTTGTACATGCAGCATGATTAACAGCAAAATGCTGCGCTGCACACTCAATAAATCTGTTAAGAGGATAGAGTGTTATTTGCCCAACACGACACCAGAAAATAAGTAATCATATTGACATGCATGTTGTCTCTCCATGTTCAGATGTTATTTTGGCCTTACACAGTCTCGTGGTCATGAGAAAAGTGTGCCTGGGCACAGAACATTAAGCACAGTGTGAGTGCAGGCCAGCGGGGGAGTAGGAAGGGGGTTAGGGGGACAGTCGCACTTGGGCACAGTACGGAACAAATGTGCCTAGTGTGAGTACACCCTTAAGCGACTCATTTTGTGTGTTTGTGTGGTTTAGCATCTCACATAATGGCAAGTGGTTCTCCTCATTTATGGAACACCAACTTTGGTGAGCCATATTTACTTTTTATGGGATCGATATATTTTTGTTCCCATAATAAAGACATAGTATTTATTTACTTCATTTTTTAAAGCAGATTTATTCAGGTTTTAACCCTTGTTTGCTTTTTCCTTCTAAAATTACCTTTTCCCTGTCTGGCTTGATATCTTTATAATTGCTTTAGCACACCTAGCAAGCCTTTGGATTAGGTCTAGACCTGGGAAATAAGTTACTTTGAATCCAGAGTTTCACATAGCATTTTTGCAGCCTGTGTAGTGAGAACAGCTTCTTTGTGAAGCAGAAGGGAGGTAGTTTACAACTTTCGACAACACTATTTTATAAGCTATAAAGCAAATTGACATAAAGTATCATTGAATAGATATTGTACACATGATCTTGCTGACATAGGCTTGGACCTTGAATTACTTTTCTTTTAGAGAGTGCCCATGCTTTATTGTTGATGAGTGATATATCCAAGTTTTCTTTATCAGTTGAGAAAATTAATCAACGTTTCTTCTAGTGGGTTTTAATTAACTGGAGATTCTACTTTTAACATTGAATGCAGTGACGCTTCATTTCAGTGGACAACATTCTTGGCATTCTGAGCAAATAGACCTTGCTTTTTTTCTTTAGTAATAATGAAGTATTGATTTAGCTTGCCTTTAACTATGCCCTATAATGTGCCTCATGCACAGCCACTGTGATTTTTTTCATCATTATTTAAAAAAGTTGGTAACATTTTCTTCTCTTATTGAAGGTATAGGCTGATCAGATCTTGAGTTATCTTTGAAACATATTTTCCTAATGTGAAATGCTGTAGACCAGTGGTAGTCAACCTGGTCCCAACTGCCCGCTAGTGGGCGTTCCAGCTTTCATGGTGGGCGGTAGCGGAGCAACCAAACGGCGCTGTGATTACATACTAATTGACAGAGGTACCCAGCATTTGTTACTCTGTCAACACAGTCATCATTTCAACGTACGAGGAGCTACGATTACTACATCCCGATCCTGACTCTGACAAAAACCTCGAGGGGTCATGATCGGCAGCGCCTTGACTGACCATCCACATCCAACGTACGCTGTGCTGTCCAGCGATCGGAACGCCTGATCCTCCCTGACTAACGCCAGGGGACGAGAAGGACGTCTCACATACCGAATCGGAAAATCGCGCAGCCTTCCACAACTGGGTTGGAGCAAAAACCTGCAGCCACTGCGGCTCTCCAGGACCGTGATTGAGGACCCCTGCCCTAAGCGATAGCACAGTAAAGCGACAAATTGATGAAATGTCAGTTAATGTTGAAAACAAACTTATAAGTATTCTCCAAAACTCTTCTTTTTCCATGCAATTGGACGAATATCTACCATTGCAGATAATGATGCTTTACTGATGGCATATGTACACTATTTTGATGAAAACAATATATTACGAGAAGAAATGGTATTCACAATAAATCGCATCACAGATACAAAAGGATCATCTATATTTAATACTGTGAGAACATACTTTACAAAAAATATTCCTCTGAATAATATTGTTGCATGCGCTACTGATGGAGCACCATCAATGGTAGGTCGCTATCATGTATTTGTTGCTTATTTGAAGCAGGAAGTGCCAAATGTTTTATGTATTCATTGTGTGGTGCACAGACAACATCTTGTAGGAAAACATCTAAGTACAAGTCTCCATTCATCATTAACTATAATAATTCAAGCCGTAAACAAGATCAAATCCAATGCAAAGAATGATAGAATATTTCGGCAGCTTTGCCAGGACAATAATGAAGATTTCATTAAGTTACTTTTGCACACAGAAGTTCGGTGGCTGTCAAAGGGTACATCTTTGGCTAGATTTGTAGCATTATATGATAGTGTCATACAATTTTTTGAAAGTAATAATGAGACCAATCTGTGTCAGCAGTTAAAAACAGTAAAGAATGATGCCTTTTACTTGGCAGATACTTTCAAGAGATTTAACGATGTCAATTTACAGCTTCAAGGAGCTAATAAAACTCTTATAGGTTGCCAAAGTATTGTGCTATTATTTATTGACAAACATGAACTACTTTGTCATAATCTATTGAAGAGAGAATTTCATCAGTTTCATCAATTATCTATAAAAGATGATGTAACTCCAGAGGATATTGACAGATTCAGTAGCCACCTCAATGAACTTAAATCGGACATGGAAAAACGATTTGAAGATATGTTGAAATTGAAGGTATATGACTGGATGAAAAATCCTTTTACCGCAAATATTGAAGAGGCTGATACAACTTGCCAAGAAGAACTGTTAGAAATTAGATATGATGAAGAAAGTAAACATAAATTCAACAGTGGTGGATATGAAAACCTATGGCAAAATTAAAAAATGCCGGTCTTATATCCAAATATGTGGATATATTCAGTTTGATACCTTTCCCTACGTCATATCTTGTGGAATCAGGATTTAGTGCTGTTAATCATGTTATGACCAAAGAAAGAAACTGCCTGAATATTTCCGAAAGGGGAGACCTTCGTTTGTTCCTCACAAAAATTGAACCAGATATTCAATATTTAGTTTCCCAGCATCAGCCTCAGGGATCCCACTAAAAATTCAATTAACTAATGTAATTTCTATGTATGCAAAGTATAAATAAAAAGATAGGTTTAACTATAGTAAGTTGTTTTATAAAGATTTATTCTGCCAAACTTAGCGAAAATCCGACATAAAGTACTTGGTAAGTAATTATTATTATATGCTTTAACTTGCTGTAACTCTGCTTTATAAATTTGATAAAGTAAAGTTACTTCCCTACTTTATAAATCACCATCACTGTGGAAACGGTGGGCGGTTAGAAAATTTTACTACTAACAGAGATACAAAAGTGGGCGGTAGGTATAAAAAGGTTGACTACCCCTGCTGTATACCATTACTTGACTGTGGCATATGACAGTCTTCGTACACAATGACTAGAAGAACGAACCTCCAAAGAACTACTGATCTGTTGCATTTGAAGTTCAGTTATAGCACAGTACTTGATTTTTTACAGTTTTTGGCTTCTATGTGGACTTACAGCTTAAACTCCAGCACTAAAGTACACCTAATTGGTTCTGTCTCAAAATTACTCATTTTTTTATGCACTCAGACCGAGAACATTTAAATTTATTTCTAGTGGAGTTCGACATAAGGTTTCAGGTAATAGTGTCGGCCACAAAGTTATGTGTTCAGTCTTCTCCATCAACCCACCATGAGCAAGTCAATTTAACCTGCATCTGCTCTAGCAGTACACCATTTATGTGAGTAGTTGATGGACTTTTATTTGTAATCTTTAGAATGGTGGTATATTAAATAGAATGTTTGAAATGTTTGAAATATTGAAATATTTTTTCTGTTTTATTTGTACACAGGCCTGCATTGATGATAATGTTGACATGGTGAGGTTTCTTATTGAACATGGAGCCAATATCAATCAGCCAGATAATGAAGGCTGGATACCGTTGCATGCTGCTGCATCCTGTGGCTACCTTGATATTGCAGAGTAAGTAAGAACTGATTGAAAATTGGGCCATAATAATATTTAATGTGCAGGCCCTTGTTTTGCGTGCTTGGCTAGCAAAAATGGTCAAAAGTCAGTGCTTGTGATGCAGTTTAAATGCAGCCAAGTTTATTACAAGGATGTATGTTTTTAAATATTTTAATAGGGAATTTGACAGTTACTATGGAAATTTTAGAACTTTTTTTAATTTTATGTTTTGACTATATTGGATTGATGTAATTTATAAATAGTTGAAATGTATTTTTTTTTTCTCTGAACACTTGTGTTTGTTACAACATTGGAAATGTCCTTTTGTTTTATAAACCTCTTAATAGGAAATATTAAATTGCTAATGTAAAGAAATTTATATCTATAAGGATATAAATAATGTATACGTTTGTATAAGGTTGCTACTAAAACTACTGCAATAATCTAATTTCTTTGGAAATTTCACCATGACTTTTACTGTAAAATGGTAACTTTTATAACTTAAGACCAATTATCAATATGGTGTCATGGTCTAGTGGTAATCTGGGCACTTCTAGAAATTAAGTCTCTCTCTCTCATCTGACCTCCACTTCATTTATACCTGCCATTAAGGAGATGCTCTTTCTTTAAACCTGATAGTGAACTTCACAAAAAGCGAGTCCAAAAATATCACAGAAACCATTCAGTTTTATCTTCACCTAGTTTAGTGTGCATGTTATGTTTTGAAATTATTTACTAAAACCTCATCAATACAAATAAAATAATAATGATAAATTTCCTGACACACAACTGAAACTGGTTAAAAAAAAACAAACAAAATCCAGAGACACATTGTGCTGTTTTTACAACTATAAAATTCTTCCAGTTCTCACAGGATTCTGAATATACTGTATTGTACTGTATCATGTTTAGGGCATGATAGGGCCCATTAAAAAATGTACATTTCATTATCTGCCACAGATGATGTAAATATAATGTGAACATTGAAGAATATTGTAAAAATACCAACAACTTGACAGGTTGAGAGATTTAGTTATAACAGCAAATTTAAACAAGCAATTAACCTTTGTTCCACGTTAATTTTGCAGTCCAATGAGTTAAGGACACTTAAACACAAACCTTATACTTTTTATTGACAAAAATAAAGTCGTCGTACTCTTTTTGATTGGATTGTTATATTGCGTAATAGATTGTTAAATGGCAAAATTAGGAAGTTTTTTTCTTTGAAGCATTTAATTTATGTCTGTCAGAGATATATCCATTGTAGGTACCGTCGGAACTTACTTTCAATGACACAAACCCTATATGTTCCTTTTGGTCTTCCAATCGGTGACACTCAAGGAAATCTGGCCAGACTGCAGATTACTGCGTGCTGTCTAAGCTTGCTAGGATGGCTAACGAGGCCAAATGTTAGCAGTATTGCTTTTGGACTTTTTAACATCTGATCGCTGAATCAGGCTGTGCAACAAGGGGTTTGTATATACCTGTCAGTTTCGGGCCTGTGGTAGATCGCTGAATCAGGCTGTGCAACAAGGGGTTTGTATATACCTGTCAGTTTTGGGCCTGTGGTAGAGGGGGTGGTCTGACAGGAATTTACAATGATAAGTCGAAAGTGTTTTCAGTGGCTGTTCCTTTATTCACCTTGTTTGATTCCATTGTTTTACAAATCAGTGGACTCACTCCTACTCTACTTTCCACTGTTTACTGACCACCTTGACTTAATAAGGACTTTTTAGATGAATTTTCAAGCTTTTAACTTCTTTTTGTGGCATGTTGCCTAATTTTGTTTGTGGGTGATTTAAATACAACTAATCTTGTCTTATTGCGTAGCCCATCACTCATCAATAAATTACACAATAACATTACGATACATCCTTTTTTCAACGGTGGATGACCGGATGGTGTTAACAGTTGTAGATGTTTTATGGGATATTGTAGGGTTGATGTTTTCATCTTCCGCAAAATCACCACCAGCTGTTTCAGCATAGTCTATTGATACGCATTTAACCAATTTTGCGAATTTGATTGTAACAATTTATAAGAACTGAGAGTTAAAGAAACCTGGTTCTCACCCTGATATTTGTGAACAATTTCCGACCAATTTCAGATCTGCCCAATCTATACTAATAAAAGGCAAAGCCCTCACTGACTCACTCATCACTAATTCTCCAACTTCCCATGTAGGTAGAAGGCTGAAATTTGGCAGGCTCATTCCTTACAGCTTACTTACAAAAGTTGGGTAGGTTACATTTCGAAATTCTACGCGTAATGGTCATAACTGGAACGTACTTTCCTCCATATACACTCACCTAAAGGATTATTAGAAACACCATACTAATACGGTGTTTGACCCCCTTTTGCCTTCAGAACTGCCTTAATTCTACGTGGCATTGATTCAACACGGTGCTGAAAGCATTCTTTAGAAATGTTGGCCCATATTGATAGGACAGCATCTTGCAGTTGATGGAGATTTGTGGGATACACATCTAGGGCGCGAAACTCCCGTTCCACCACATCCCAAAGATGCTCTATTGGGTTCAGATCTGGTGACTGTGGGGGCCATTTTAGTACAGTGAACTCATTGTCATGTTCAAGAAACCAATTTGAAATGATTCGAGCTTTGTGACATGGTGCATTATCCTGCTGGAAGTTGCCATCAGAGGATAGGTACATGGTGGTCATGAAGGGATGGACATGGTCAGAAACAATGCTCAGGTAGCCCGTGGCATTTAAACGATGCCCAATTGGCACTAAGGGGCCTAAAGTGTGCCAAGAAAACATCCCCCACACCATTACACCACCACCACCAGCCTGCACAGTGGCAACAAGGTATGATGGATCCATGTTCTCATTCTGTTTATGCCAAATTCTGACTCTACCATTTGAATATCTCAACAGAAATCGAGACTCATCAGACCAGGCAACATTTTTGCAGTCTTCAACTGTCCAATTTTGGTGAGCTCGTGCAAATTGTAGCCTCTTTTTCCTATTTGTAGTGGAGATGAGTGGTACCCGGTGGGGTCTTCTGCTGTTGTAGCCCATCCGCCTCAAGGTTGTGTGTGTTGTGGCTTCACAAATGCTTTGCTGCATACCTCGGTTGTAACGAGTGGTTATTTCAGTCAAAGTTGCTCTTCTATCAGCTTGAATCAGTCGGCCCATTCTCCTCTGACCTCTAGCATCAACAAGGCATTTTCGCCCACAGGACTGCCGCATACTGGATGTTTTTCCCTTTTCACACCATTCTTTGTAAACCCTAGAAATGGTTGTGTGTGAAAATCCCAGTAACTGAGCAGATTGTGAAATACTCAGACCGGCCCATCTGGCACCAACAACCATGCCACGCTCAAAATTGCTTAAATCACCTTTCTTTCCCATTCCGACATTCAGTTTGGAGTTCAGGAGATTGTCTTGACCAGGACCACACCCCTAAATGCATTGAAGCAACTGCCATGTGATTGGTTGATTAGATAATTGCATTAATGAGAAATTGAACAGGTTTTCCTAATAATCCTTTAGGTGAGTGTATACTGTAATAGAATGCAGCTCGATAGCCGTGGGAGGCGGAGTTTCGTATTAAAGCATTTAACCAATCACATTTCAGCCATCATTTGTTGCCATGCAGAGAGGCTTTCAGAATCTTTTGTGGAGGCACTCTAACACAGAATAAATGTCGATTAACCTGTTGCTTCAACTAATCAGATTTTGAGTTGGTGTCAGTAGGGCCCTTTAGCAGGCGTACGGCAACGTCACTGTATTCAGACCCATTGATTGGATAGAAGCCGATATGAGGAAGTCTACGACGCCATTGAACGCACCACAAACTCTCTGAGTGAAAGATCGTCGCGTGCACTACGGCCAACTCCATGGCAGGATTCTGGACAATATTATTTGCCAGACACAGACCAGATTTCAAGACCATGAAAACCTGATGTTTGTCACGCTCCTCGAGCTCCAAAAGTTTCGGGAATACAAGAAAAATTTCACGCATGCAGCCTTCTACACTTTAACACAACAGCCACGGAGTGCTTTTTGATCTGTCTCGGCTAAAAACAGAACTGACTGTAATGTATGCTATGGATGATTTTGCAGGAGAATCTCCCACTGATCTCCTTGACTTCCTTCATCAGAAAAATCTGAATGAGAGCATGGGGCAGCTGTTCACATTGGTATATTTGGCGGTGAGCATTCCTGTGTACGCTGCTTCTGTCGAGCAGACATTTTCAGCCCTAAATCGAGTTCAAACTTATGCCAGGAATATCATAGGGCGGGTTCGCCTTTCAGCATTACCTTCGATGGCGATAGAAAGTGAGGTTTTGATGGAACTGAAGCGCTCGGATAATCCGTACGACAGAGTAATTGAACTGTTTTTGAGGAAAGAGAGGACGATGGATTTTGTTTACAAATAATCAGAATTTTTGGTGAGTAAAATGTTGCGATTTTCTTAAATGATATTGCATGTTTGAGTTATTATTGATGTTTTTTATGTGTGTCGTGGCTGCAGTAGAAAGGAACTTGTTCATCCCTGGTTTGTCTATAAAATAAAGGCATTTATTGTGGCTACAGGAGTATGTGTGTGTGTGTGTGTGTGTGTGTGTGTGTATATGTACACTGTGTGCACATTAGGCAAGTGAGTATTTTGACCATATCATCATTTTTAATGCGTATATTCCAACTCCAAGCTGTATTAACTTGAATGCTTATTGGATTTAAGCACGTCAGGTGATGTGTATTTGTGTAATGAGGGAGGGTGTGGCCTAAGGAGATCAACACCCTATATCAAGGTGTGCAGAATTATTAGGCAGCTAGTTTTCCTCAGGTAAAATGGGCCAAAAAAGAGATTTAACTGACTCTGAAAAGTCAAAAATTGTAAAAAGTCTTTCAGAGGGATGCAGCACTTTTGGAATTGCTAAGATATTGGTGTGTGATCACAGAACCATCAAACATGTTGTTGCAAATAGTCAACAGGGTCGCAAGAAACGTGTTGAGAACAAAAGATGCAAATTAGCTGCCAAAGATTTGAGAAGAATCAACGTGAAGCTACCAGGAACCCATTATCCTCCAGTACTTTCATATTCCAGAGCTGCAACCTACCTGGAGTGCCCAGAAGTACAAGGTGTTCAGTGCTCAAAGACATGGCCAAGGTAAGGAGGGCTGAAACCCAACCACCACTGAACAAGAAACATAAGTTGAAACGTCAAAACTGGGCCAAGAAATATCTGAAGACATATTTTTTTCAAAGGTTTTATGGACCGATGAGATGAGAGTGACTCTTGATGGACCAGATGGATGGACCTGTGGATCAGTAATGGCACAGAGCTCCACTCCAACGTGGAGGTGGGGTACTGGTATGAGCTGGTATTTTTAAAGATGAGCTAGTTGGACCTTTTGCATTGAAGATGAACTCAAAATCAACTCCCAAACCTACTGCCAGTTTTTCGAAGACACTTTCTTCAAAAAGTGATACAGGAAAAAGACCATGATTTTTATGCAGGCCAATGCTCCATCACTTGCATCGAAGTTCTCCACTGCGTGGCCAGCCAGTAAAGGCCTTAAAGATGAAGGAATAATGACATGGCCCCCCTTCCTCATCTGACCTAAACCCTATCGAGAACTTGTGGGCACTTCTTAAACGCTAGATTTACGGGGGAGAAAAACAATACACCTCTCTGAAGAGTGTCTGGGAGGCTGTAGTCACTGCTCCACAAAAAGCTGATCGTCAACAGATCAAGAAACTGACAGACTCCATGAATGGAAAGGCTCATGACTGTTATTGGAAAGAAGGGTGGCTATATTGGTCATTGATTGATTGATTTATTTTTTTTGAAATGTCAGAGATGTTTATTTGTAAATTTTGAGGTGTTTGTTTATTATTCTCACTATAACAGATGAAAATAAACAAGTGAGATGGGAAAATTTTATTTTTCCTTTAGTTGCATAATAAATCTGCACACTAATAGTTGCCTAATAATTGTGCGCACATATGTATTCCCCTGATGATGTTCACACTCACATTTCCGTTGTGAAACATTCAGGTTTCAGGTTTATTAACATTTTGGATTGACTGATAGCACTGTGTTTGTTCCATATTAAAATTAATCCTCAAAAATACAACTTGCCTAATAATTCTGCACTCCCTGTATATATATATGTGTGTGTGTATATATATATATGCATCTATATCTATATCTATATATCTATATCTATCTATATATCTATATCTATCTATATATCTATATCTCTATCTATATCTATATCTATATATATATATATATATATATATATATATATCTCTCTCTCTCTCTCTCTCTAGATATAGATATAGATATAGATATAGATATAGATATAGATATAGATATAGATATAGATATAGATATAGATATAGATATAGATAGATATAGATAGATATATAGATAGATAGAGATATATAGATAGATAGAGATATATATATATAGATATATATAGAGATATATAGATAGATAGAGATATATAGATATATATATATATATATATATATATATATATATATATATATATATATATATATATATATATATATATATATATATATATATATATATATATATATATATACTAATAAAAGGCAAAGCCCTCACTGACTCATCACTAATTCTCCAACTTCCCGTGTGGGTGGAAGGCTGAAATTTGGCAGGTTCATTCCTTACAGCTTCCTTACAAAAGTTGGACAGGTTTTATATCGAAATTCTACGCGTAATGGTCATAACTGGAAGCAGTTTTCTCCATTTACTGTAATGGAGATGAGCTTCAACGCCGTGGGGCGGAGTTTCGTGTGACATCATCACGCCTCCCACGTAATCACGCAGTACATAGAAAACCAGGAAGAGCTCAAAAAAGCGCTTAAGAAAACATGCATTATATAATTGAGAAGGCAGCGAAACAATAAGAAGCGGAAAGTGACATATACAACCATATTCATGAGTTCTGCTACTGAAACAAAGCACGATGTAAACCTACACTTTAAATTAAGTTCATAGACAGGCTACGCTGGCGTTTGTAATTTAGTGCCTGCCCATATTAGGCTGTCCGTCAGCGGCAATCCAATAGCAAACTGCCACGGGTAAATATTCACGGGTGAAGGACTGTGCTTATGGAGAGGAAGATGAGATGGTCAGGGTGGTGTTTGACACAAACTCAGAGAAACTGCGAGAGAAAGTTTTAAGTGCCAGGACTAAGGTAACATTAAATACAGCCACGGACATAGCACGAGATGGCACCAGCACAGCTGGGAACCTTCGATGCATGTACACCGAGCGGCTCACGTGAACTGACGAGTGCACAGATAAAAGGCAACAGTTCCAAAGAGCGCTGAACAAAACCGAATTACACAATTGAAAAGGCAGCAAAAATATGAAGCGCCTGATAAGCATATTCATAAATCCAGCTACTGCGGAAACAAAGCACACGGTGGAAAAAGTCAATGTCCCGCTAAAGGAAGACAGTGTAAAAAACCCGTGCATGCAGTGTGTCAGGTCTCAGATAAAGAAGAAGACGAGCTGTTTATTGATGCAGTAAGAAACGAATCGATGAATGAAACCTGTCATCTTTACAACGATTGACAAACACGGAATGTAACTTGAACACAACACATCCTACAAATACGAACCTGATTGAAAGAAATAATGATAATCAAATCCTTGATGACAGCAACACTCAGTAACACTCACAAAACAAATACTGTATATTGACAGTCATGTTACGTTATTTTTAAAATGTTCCCTTTTCTTTTTCTACCTTTTTTAACACACTACTTCTCCGCTGCGATGACACGCAGGTATATATATATATGTATATATATATATATATCCCTCTACATACTCGAATAATGGATACTTTATTCGCCATCAATGATTGTTTTGGTAAAGCCATACTCAGTGTATTCATTAGATGAACGGTAAAAAAGTAAGAGCGAGAGGAGGATGACTCATTGAGGCATGCAGGCTGTAGTGCGCGTCAACTCTATCTGAATTGCGCGATCACATTTGAAAAAACATATCTTTTCAAGTTCTATTTAGTCCATATGTGTCAAACTCATATACTCAAACTTTATATACTGTATTATTGTTATTAAAGCCCGGGTATATGAAGCGCTGGTAACACAATAAACTACAGATCCCATAATGCAGCGCTTCAGCTGCCTTGCATCAGGGTAACCTGAATGCAATTCAGAAGATACAGAAAACAGCATAATTAAATAAGAATCTGACACTTCAGTGGACGTTTTAACCCGTGCGCAATCACAACGTGATTTCAAGTGAAGCTGCTTTTATGGGAGACACAAATGCACCAGTTCACCTTGCCCCACTTTCCCTGTTGCCAAGTACTGTTAAACCAAGTCGTCACTACGGTGTTCCCAAATACGCACTTTGCTGATAAACTGAGCGCACTGCGCACTGAGTTTGCACGGCGCTTTGGTGACTTTGATGAACAAAAAAAGTCCGTCTACATGCGGCTCGAACCTTGTGCATGTTTGGTAGCACATATCTGTGTGAGAAGCTCTTCTCAGTGATAAAGACTAACAAAACAGCACACAGGAGTCGCCTCACTGATGAGCACCTGCAATCCATCCTGACAATCTCCACAACACAGAACCTCACTGCAAACAGAAACGAACCTGTGGCCAAAAAAAGATGCCAGGCGTCCAGCTCTAAAATGACATATGAGCAAAGACAACTGAATGATTTGATTTGTTATTGCACGTAAGAGCGGGAGTCAACCGTTTTAACAAACAGCGTATTGCACTGATACGAAATAGCTGTGTGTGTATATATGTAGATATGTATGTATATGTATACATATGTTTATATATGTGTGTGTGTATGTATGTATATATATATATATATATATATATATATATATATATATATATATATATATATATGTATATATATATATATATATATATATATATATATATATATATGTGTTTATGTGTGTGTGTGTGTAAATATATATATATGACAACAACACTCATCACTCATTAACAGTGACAAAACAATTACATTATCAATCATGTTACGTTATTATTAAAATGTTTCCTTTTCTTTTTACTTCTCCGCTGGCAAGTGCGGGTTATTTTTTATTTATTTTTTATATATATACACACTAGCAGAATACCCGCGCATCGCAGCGGAGTAGTATTGTGTTAAAGAGTTATGAAAAAGAAAAGGAAAAATTTCAAAAATAACATAACATGATTGTTAATGTAATTGTTTTGTCATTGATAGGAGTGTTGTTCTCATATATATATATATATATATATATATATATATATATATATATATATATATATATATATATATATATATATATATATATATATATATATAAGAGAGAGAGATAGATAGAGATATATATATATATATATATATATATAGAGAGATAGATAGAGATATATATATATATATATATATATATATATATATATAGAGAGAGAGAGAGATATAGATATAATCTATAAGAATTTTCTTTCAAAATTCAATGTATTGTTACTATATTATAATGTGCAAGCGGCTTGGTATGCTTTGTGCAGGAGCAGAAAGGGCTGAATGCTGTTTAAGTGGTAGGACTTGGTGAAGGGATCCTGTTCTGTGTGGAGCGGACACACTTCTTAGGAGATGAGTGACAGGATAAGTTAGAAAAAGGAAGATGTAACAGAAGGAATTTTTGAGTAGGGGTTAGAAGACAATACGCAGGTGTGTTTGCAGTATAGAAAAAGGCAGAATGAGTGGCAGGGGGTAATTATTGGTAGGGAAAGCACTCTTTGTTTTGAAGATGTGCTCTGTAAGACAGGGTACTGTTTGCTATGGAACGAAGACTCCAAGTAAAACATTGAAAACTCCAGTACCTCCAAGTTGTATTTGCTTATTACACTGGTCATTATATTATATAAATTAATTAATTTTGTTAATACTATGAATTTTGTTAATATACCTTTGTTTTGTAGTTACAACTAATCGCTAAACTGATCTACTGTATATCATGTTTAAAGTAGATGTTCTGTTATCTGTCTTTTCTCTTATCTGTCATGGTATCTGTCCCGACCCCTGACAGATATTTGAGGTTTTACTGTATCATACAGTGATCCCTCGCTATATCATGCTTCGACTTTCGCGGCTTCACTCTATTGCGATTTTTTTTCTCATACACGCATACGTCACTACGCATGCTCTTTCTGAGAACTTTTATCTAAGCCCTACGATCGCTCCTAAACGTGCTGCTTTTTTTAAGCCTTCTGACAATAAAACTAAGTGCCGGAGGAAGATGCTTACTATCCAGGAGAAGGTGAAACTCTTGGATATGATTAAAGATGGCAATACCCTACAAAAGCCTCCTCACGCATATGAAAAGACAGGGCCAGCAACTGCCCATCAAGATGTTCTTAAGCCTCGCACCCAGACACCCACTGCTTATTCCTAGTACTCCTTCAGTGGAAGAAGACAACAACGCACCTGCTGAAGATACTGCACCACCTCTGAAGACTCTCCTACTGAGGTCGTGCCTTCATAGGTTAGTGGTTGTGTGTAAGAACTGTGTGTGTGTAATTAAATGTACTTTACAATAATCTACTATATAAAAGCGTTCGGGATTGTCCTTCCGTCCCGTGAGTGCAAGGCGTAGCGGTATTTCGCTTATTACAGACTTACTACTTGTGGCTTGAGGTATGAAGCGACGCGATGTGAGCAGAGTTCTGGTGCTCTCATCGTTCCCTTGCTTTTGTGCCCAATGCGCTGGAAAAAATAGACAAAATTATGTCTCTGGAAATAATTAATGTTGATGGAGTACAAATGCCTCACCGCAAAGTAAATATTAGGGGAGATGGTGCTTGCTTATTCTCATCTATAGCTTATTTAGTGCATGAAACTCCATCTTTAGCGGTACAGATTCGGGCTGACATTGTACGACTTTGGACAGGCACTTGAGGGGATAAAAACTTAGGTTTTCGGGAGATGTTATGAATGGGCACTTTGATGTTCTTATTCCCTACACTTACATGCCTTATGTACACATGGAGCGCACAAAAATTGAGGATAAAAGTCAGTCGACTTAAATGGCGAGTGCGCCTAGTAATATGATATTTGTAACGTCTAATATGTCTTATTTTCTCTTATTTTGTCTAATATATTGGGTAATACAAGTTTAATGGTGACTGAAGCGTGTTATTTCATGTCTAGAGGGCTCTAATAATGTTAAACATATTTAGAAGGTCATAAACAGGTTTTCTATACTCTAACTGCGATAATATTCGATTTATAAATAAAGAATCCTACTTCGCGAAAATTCATTTATCACGTTAGAGTCTGGAACGGATTAACCGTGATAAACGAGGGTTCACTGTATACTGAAATGCATGCATGTCATACTGAAATGCACCCCCCACCTTCCTTGAACCAGACGGCCAGGGAGCCAGAATTTGGATTAAGTGGGTTTGAGAATAAAATTACATTAAAAACACCCAATAGGGTTATGTCCAATGCCAAGGAACATATTTGTCTGTGTTGCGAAGAGAATAATTTGTGAGATTTTTAGTACAACATCACACCATAGTGTATATAACATACAGATTTGATTAGATAAGCTTGATAACTCTCTTGGGGAAATTTACATACATACAGCCACAGAAACCTAAAAAAACAAGGAGAAGAATCACAGGACAGATAATACAGCCAATCAATTGGTAAGTAAATAAAATAAACTTAATGAGCATATAGGGTGGAAGCATTGAATTGCTGAATAGCAGTAGACAGAAAGACCCCCATAGCACAACGTGATAGAATGAGCCTGCATCTACAGTAAAAGAGCTTCATGAGTACGAATCCTGGTGGGATTTTTCATGATGACATCCAGTCCTCTTTTACCAACAGCTTCTGGTGTGTCCACGGTTTGTTCACAGTGTGATGGAGCAGCCTTTCCTGATTAAATTTGTTAAGGCATTGTGCTTCTTTTGAACTTGCGTTGTTTCCCCAGGAGACTGTGGCATAGAACACCACACTGACTACTATGAACTGGTAGAACATTTCCAGTAGCTTACTGCACACCTCAAAAGACTAGAGTCTCCTTAGCAAGTACAGCCTGCTTTGGCCTCTTTGTACGGTGCCATTGTGTTGTCAGACCAGCCCAGTTTGTTGTTTATATAAACCCTCCACATACGTTTAGCTCTGCACCACTTTCGTGTCCTCCCTCTGAATGGTGTTTGGTCTCAGAAGCTTCTTGGCACACCTGTGTCCAGCACCAGCTTTTGTCTTACTGATGTTGAGTTGCAGTTTGCTGTCCCTGCAGCACAAGGAAAAGACCACCGCAACTTTCCTGTACTCTGACTCCTCTCCATTATTAACGTAGTCTGTGATGAAAGAGTCAACTGAAAATTTCTCTAGATGGCAAGTGCTGGAAATTGTGTTGGAAGTCTGTGTAGTGGTTAAAAAGGAAGGCAGACTGGATCGTTCCCTGAGGTGCTCCAGTATTACCCTCCACCATTTCTGACACACAGTCCCTTAGCCTCACAAACTGCTCTCTTTTGGTCAGGTAATCCATGATCCAGGTGATTTATATTGCTGTCAAGATTAAAAGCTTGGAATCCCTACAGTCAATGAGGCAGAATAGTGTTAAAAGCAATGGAAAAGTCAAAGAACAATATCCTGAATGTAGTGCTGGCTTTGTACAAGTGGAAGTAGGCTTTGTGGAGCCATATAGATGAGAGCATCCTCTGCACCTGTGTGTCTGATAGGGAAACTGCAGGGAATCCAGATGTTCTGAGACAAGGGGTTGTAGCTGTTTTAGGACCAGCCTCTCAAGGGTCTTGATGTATGAGGTAACAGCAACAGGTCTGAAGTCCTTGGGATCACTGGAATGAAATTCACTAACTTCTCTTTTTTTATTATTATTAAGTATTAAAAATGTTTGTATACAGTGTGTAAGGGGAATATACTTTATCAACATAAGTTGAATATGTATTGATGATGTAAAGAAAGAAAACAAAAGCAAAGTGAATGAAATTAATTGATTCTTAAGACAACATGTATTTTTTGTTCTGTACACTTTGTAAGCATTTCATTATTTGGTGTATGTATTGTGGAGAATGAATGAAGTCACAAATGATATCTTATAGGAAAATACTGTGAACTACATTCACAGTCAGAGTCTGGGCAAAGCTGTAAATATCATGCACTTACATTGGAGTTTTGACTGTGAATGTTACGCACATGCAAGGCTATGGGGGTCTTTCTGTGCATTTCAGAGTATGATAAATTGTAGGGGGTGGTGTTTCTGGTGCCCCTTGGTTTTATGTGCACTGTATACAGTGTCTGTTCCCTCTTCCTTTTAAGATGGACTAGCACCGTTGGTCGGGGCTTGTTATGGGCTCAAGGAATCCAAATCCTCCTGCGTTTCTGTTTACATTCCTGGCAGCTGTACTTGAGAAATATAGTGCAACTTGTGTGTGTAGCCATATTGTAATTCAGCTTTGGTGAACTTTTTTCTTCCTCTTCATAGGTCACGCCACACGTCATCTCGATTTTTTTCCTCTCTTGTCAGCACACCTTACATTGGAGAGTGGTGCTGTTGTGCTTGCGGCCTTCAGGTGGCAGCCTCTCTGCGCCGAGCCGAAAATAGATGGGTGTGTCTTAAAATAACCTACTTTCTTATAACATTATTATTGAGAAATTTCAAATACTAAAAAAATAAAACGTGTTGGCTAATTTTCTTTTTTCCTATAACATAACCAAATTTCATTTGATCAGTCAAACCATTTTTTGAATGTTTTTTTTTTTTTTCTTTTTTTAACTACTGGAAAAAAATTATACATCAGTCCTTTCTGGGGAATGGGCATTGTATACAGAGTTGCTTACATAGTTTATTTTGATAGATCTGATTAACCGTCGGTACTATACATGAGGCCCATTGCCTTGAGGAAATATCCTGGGAGATGCTGGGTAACTCAACTAGTTATTTGCTTTTATATAATGCTGATCTTCATTTTCTAATTTTAGTGTTTATTTATTTTTAGCTTTTCAGAATTATCTTAGTTTTTGTCATATGGGCATTGTTTTCCCAAGTCTAAAAAAAAAATATAAAGCTGTCAAATTGTTTAGCATTCATGTTGTACCTGGCAGCATTAAACATGCAATTATATTGTATGTTACATGACTGAGTTTTCTCATGGTTTTGTAACCATTAAAGGCTTCCATTATAATTAAACACTAGAATTACCAAAGACTGAACGCACACTAAGGATATGCCTTTGGAATCATTTGCTGCTTGCGAGCTGCCTCTTCTGCTTGTCGCATGTCGTCGTTTTAAGAGCTGGGAGCACATGATGCTTCTCTTCCTAAAGCAATCCAATAACTGCTAGGTTAGATGTCTGTGGACTTGTTTTAAATGATACCTCACTGCCTGGTCTCGCATGACGACGTAAAAACAATACCTGTCCTTTGTTTTTGGCCCCAGGCGTTGTTAAATTCTTTCTTGCAGGACGTATAACGCTGCTTTTGTTGTCGGGGGGTGGGGGGAGTTTGGGATGGGCTGCTATCGCGCTTCCCTTCAATCTTTTTAAAGCCTGTCTAGTTGCTGTCCTTTTTTGGTACTTTGTGTCTCTGCTGCTCGCTTTGTGATCGCTTCTTCATGATCATAAATATACAACTGACCGCATTGTGTTTTCTTTGAAATTAAACTTGTCATTGCTTTAACTGTTGTGGATCCACAGATTCTCACAGCGTATGTTTCATTATTGCGTAAATCTATGTTTTGTGCATTGAATGATGCGAATGTGAAAATACTTTGTTTTCTGCTCTTTTCCTTTTTTTTTTTTTCGGATCTCGCTTTGTACTGCTATTTTTTTTTTCTGTCACACTTTTGCTGAGTTTGTGCCAAACACTATTCTATCCCTGACCATCTCATTTTCGTTTGCATAAGCACAGTCCTTCACCAGCAATTTTAAAAACGCCAGCGGCAGCGTGTCTATAAACTTAATTTAAACTTACGGTTTACACCATGCTTTGTTTCTGCAGTAGCTGCACTTACGAATATGCTTGTATGCGTCACTCGCTTCATATTCTTTTCCTGCCTTCTAAATTGTGTAATGCGTTTTTTGTTCAGCGCTCTTTGGAGCTCTTCCTTGTTCTCTACGTACTGCGTTCTCAGTCAGTTCAAGTGAGCCGCTCTCTTGTGTGATTTTGCAAATATTTACCTTATATGGGCAGGCACTCAAATATGTGGGAGGCGTGATGATGCGGGACGCAACTCCGCCTCACACCGCGACCGAGCTGCAGGCTATGGCCATATATATGGTCGAAAGTAGGTTCCAGTTATGACCATTACGTGTAGAATTTCAAAATGAAACCTGCCTAACTTTTGTAAGTAAGCTGTAAGGAATGAGCCTGCCAAATTTCAACCTTCCACCTACACAGGAAGTTGGAGAATTAATGATCAGTCAGTCGGTCAGTGAGAGCTTTGCCTTTTATTTGTGTGTGTGTGTGTGTGTGTATATATGTATGTATATGTATCTATACTAATAAAAGGCAAAGCCCTCACTCACTCACTCACTCACTGACTCATCACTAATTCTCCAACTTCCCGTGTGGGTGGAAGGCTGAAATTTGGCAGGTTGATTCCTTACAGCTTCCTTACAAAAGTTGGGCAGGTTTTATATCGAAATTCTACGCGTAATGGTCATAACTGGAAGCAGTTTTCTCCATTTACTGTAATGGAGATGAGCTTCAACGCCGTGGGGGCGGAGTTTCGTGTGACATCATCACGCCTCCCGCGTAATCACGCAGTACATAGAAAACCAGGAAGACCTCAAAAAAGCACTGAAGAAAACATGCATTACATAATTGAGAAGGCAGCGAAACAATAAGAAGCGAGTTCTGCTACTTCGGAAACAAAGCACGATGTAAACCTACACTTTAAATTAAGTTCATAGACAGGCTGCCGCTGGCGTTTGTAATTTAGTGCCTGCCCATAGAAGGCCGTCCGTCAGCGGCAATCCAATAGCAAACTGCCACGGGTAAATATTCACGGGTGAAGGACTGTGCTTATGGAGAGGAAGATGAGATGGTCAGGGTGGTGTTTGACACAAACTCAGCGAAACTGCGAGAGAAAGTTTTAAGTGCCAGGACTAAGGTAACATTAAATAAAGCTATGGACATAGCACGAGATGGCACCAGCACAGCTGGGAACCTTCGATGCAAGTACACCGAGTGGCTCACGTGAACTGACGCAGTGCACAGATAAAAAGCAACAGTTCCAAAAGCGCTGAACAAAACCGAATTACACAATTGAAAAGGCAGCAAAAATATGAAGCGTCTGATAAGCATATTCATAAATGCAGCTACTGTGGAAACAAAGCACACGGTGGAAAAAGTCAATGTCCCGCTAAAGGAAGACAGTGTAAAAAACCCGTGCATGCAGTGTGTCAGGTCTCAGATAAAGAAGAAGACGAGCTGTTTATTGATGCAGTAAGAAACTAATCGATGAATGAAACCTGTCATCTTTACAAGCGATTGACAAACACGGAATGTAACTTGAACACAACACATCGTACAAATACGACCCTGATTGAAAGAAATAATGATAATCAAATCCTTGATGACAGCAACATTCAATAACACTCACAAAACAATTACTGTATATTGACAATCATGTTCGTTATTTTTAAAATGTTCCCTTTTCTTTTCATAACTTCTACTTCTCCACTGCGATACGGGGTATATATTTAAATGTATATATATACCCCTATCTACAGTACATACTCAGATAGACAAGCCACATGCTGTGGCTCAATTGTAGAGTCTTAAGCCTCTAATGCCGACATTCGAGGTTCGATTCGAGAGAGGGATGCACTGAGTATGTACGCGCTACTGATTCATTTTACCTTCGCATCTCCTTGGTTTGGGGCGTATGAAAAATATTAGGTTAACGCAGAATCATGTTACGTTATTTTTAAAATGTTTCCCTTTATTAGCACAAGCACAGCTGAGAAGCTTGATGCATGTACTCCATAACGCGTTAAAAAAATAACGCATTTAATCACACTTTCAATTCCAAGCAAACGGGAACTTTTGTCAATGCATGATTTCCTGGTACATCCATTACACTGATGCACACATCACAGCTACAAAAATGTTAGAGTCGGAATAAAGCGCGTTCCTACGACTGATCATTTCGACTTCCAGCGAAGCCTTGATAAAAGCATGGTTTTGTGCACACTGAAAAGCAAGCAAAATTAGATGCATTACAGAAAGCGGACTTTGTGGCTCTTACTGGGGATCATTGGACTTCCGTGACCGTTAGTAATTCTAAATACATCTAATTACAAAATGTTCAATGATCACACTGTTTTAGCCTAATGTACAAAATAATTTTGGCTAAGGTTACTCAGAGTTTAAAGATTAAGTTGGTCAAATTACCTTTTATGTTTCTGACTTATTTTTTTAAGAAGAAAACTGCACTTTATGTTGAAATTTTGGTTATTATTATTTAAAGACAATACTATTCTGAAAATCTACTTAAAGTACTTAAACTACCACTTTATTTTTAAGTCTGCCCAATTTTAACCAGGGATGATATTTTTGTTTCTGTTTTGAATTCAAATGCAGTTTAAAGGCTTTTTTTCAGAAATTAAAACAGCTTCAGTTTACAATATTCATGTACATGTCTATTATTTGATTCTGTCGCCCACTAAAACACTTTTAAATTAAAAAAAAACATTTGCGATTTGGGGCAAATTTCGTGTGCGATTACATACGATTAATCAAGATTAATTCTTACACAGCCTCTAATTAATTGGATTAATTTTTTAATCGAGTCCCACCTAATATATATATATATGTGGATATATATATGTAGATTTGTATATATAAATGTGTATATACAGTATATATGTAGATATGTATATGTGTATATACAGTATGTATATATACAGTATGTATGTATATGTATATATATATATGCTGTATATATATATATATATATGTGTATAGATATATATATATATATATATATATATATATATATATATATATATATATATATATATATATATATATATATATATATATATATATATATGCCAGCAACACTCATGACAATGACAAAACAATTACATTGTCAATCATGTTACGTTATTATTAAAATGTTTCCTTTTCTTTTTACTTCTCCGCCAAATGATAGGTATTTTTGCTATATATATATATATATATATATATATACATATATATATATATATATATATATATATATATATATATATATATATATATATATACATATATATATATACATATATATATACATATATACATATATATATATATATATATATATATATATATATATATATATATATATATATATATATATATATATATATATATATATATATATATATATATATATATACATATATATATATATATATAAATAGATAGATATGACAACAACACTCAATATCAATGACAAAACAATTACATTAACAATCATCTTACGTTATTTTTAAAATGTTTGCTTTTCATTTTCATAACTTCTTTAACACACTACTTCTCCGCTGCGAAGCGCGGGTATTTTGCTAGTGTGTATATATATATGTATATATGCATATATATATACATACATACATACAGTGGAACCTCGGTTCACGACCATAATTCGTTCCAGAACTTTGGTGCGTAAACCGAGTTGGTCGTGAACGAAGCAGTTTCCCCAATAGGATTGTATGTAAATACAATTAATCCGTTCCAGACCGTACAAACTGTATGTAAATATGTAAAAATATGTAAAGATTAAGCACAAATATAGTTAATTACACCATAGAATCCACAGTGTAATAGTAAACTAATGTAAAAACATTGAATAACACTGACACAAAACACCCAGGCACCCTGATCAGCTACAGGAGCTGGCTCGCTCAAGCGCTCTCTCTCTGTGTAGCGCGAGCGCACAAACACACACACACACCTATCCGTCCCCCCAATCCCTTCCCTATCAGCTGCCCGGCTCTCTAATCTCTCTAGTACGTGCTCGCAGCAGCATTTTTTAAAATGACTTTTAAGCACAGCAGAAAAAATTCGAGCGCTTGCAAAAACCAACTCTCAAGCAAACAAAAAAGTGAGATTGCAGGAGATCACGCTATTAAACCTAAAGCCTGATCGCTGTAAACAATGTTTTTAAAATGAGTTTTAAGCACAGCAGAAAAACATCGCACAAATCCGAACTTCATTTAAAACCAACTCGCAAGCAACCAAAAAGTAACATTGCAACAAATCACACGATGAAGTCCTCCATGTAAACAATTTTTAATGAGTTTTAAGCACAAGGAAAAAAGCGAACATTTGAAAAAAGAGAAATGTAACATCGCACCTAATCGCTATGAAAAACTCCATCTTTAAACCTTTCATGAGTTTTAAGCACAAGGAAAAAAGCGAACATTTGAAAAAAGAGAAAAATAACATTGCAACAAATCGCATTATGAACTAAAAAAATTACTTTTGAAAAATCCGTAATACAAAAACCACCAAGAAAACTAACCTTGCAAGAAACGAGTTCTGGCATGAAGTGTTTTCCCTTCAGGTGTTTTCTCTCTTGTGATTTCTTGGGTTTCTGGTGCTTTTAGCTGTTTAGCTGGTGGGAGTGAAAGCCTCATGCAGCCATTCCAAAAAGAACGTTCTTGTGACCCTCCACATTACTGGCAGTCTGGCTTTGTTTACATTATGCTGCTTGAAAGCATGAGGGTTCTCCGATTGGTAAATGAGTAAACTGGTAAACATTTTTTCCACCTTTTGTAATTTCTTTCTTTCCTTCGATTTCAATTTTCTTCAAAACTTTCTTCTGACCACTCTCTACTTGCTTAGAAGCCGTAGTTAACTGCAAAAGCACACGAAATACTGTAGAGCACAAAGAGAGTGCACGTCTTATTGAAAACAATGAACAAGGAGCGGCTTAGCTTAAATGAAAAAGCATGGCCGCTCTCTTTCTCTCTCAGGCTGCCTGTGGGGGGAGGGGGATGTTTTCCTTGCACTACAGATAGGCAGGCAAACACGTGCAGCAATCTCCTCCTCCCTCTTCCCAGCAGGCCGTGCTGCATTTCGCCTTTCTCTCTCTCTCTCTCTCTCTCTCTCTCAACTGAGGACGCAAGGGAAACTGGCTTGTTCAGCAAACATGTGAAGCAATCTCCTCCTCCCCCACCCTAGCAGGAACGTGCTCGCTCGCCCTTTCTCTCTCTCTCTCTCTTTCAGCTCAGCTTGCAGGCAGGCAAGGGAACCTGGCTTGTTCGTATACCGAGTGTGTGGTTGTGAACCGAGGCAAAAGTTTGGCGATCTTTTGGTGCGTGAACCGAGTTGTGCACGTGAACCGGGACGTTCGTGAACCGAGGTTCCACTGTACGTACATACATACATACATACATACACAAAACAATTACATTAACAATCATCTTACATTATTTTTAAAATATTTCCTTTTCTTTTTCATAACTTCTTTAACACACTACTTCTCCGCTGTGAAGCGCGGGTATTCTGCTAGTGGATATATATATATATATATATATATATATATATATATATATATATATATATATATATATATAGATATATATATATATATAGATATATAGATAGATAGATAGATATATATACTGCTCAAAAGAATTAAAGGAACACTTTTTAATCAGAGTACAGTAATCCCTCCTCGATCGCGGGGGTTGTGTTCCAGAACCCCCCGCGATAGATGAAAATCCGCGAAGTAGAAACCATATGTTTTTGTATGGTTATATTTATATATTTTAAGCCGTTATAAACTCTCCCACACTGTTAACATTATTAGAGCCCTCTAGACATGAAATAACACCCTTTAGTCAAAAGTTTTAAACTGTGCTCCATGACAAGACAGAGATGACAGTTCTTTCTCACAATTAAAAGAATGCAAATAGATCTTCTCTTCAGGAGCAGAGAATTTAAGGGAGAGCGAGTGCTCGCAAAGAAAAGCAAACAATCAAAAAAATCAATACCTGTGCTTTTAAGTTTCCCGCTGCATTTTTTAGAGGAGCATCAGTATCTTCTGTGCAAACAGCCCCTCTGCTCACATCTCCTCCGTCAGGCGCAGAGAACGTCAGAGAGAGAGCAAGATTAAAGCAAACCATCAAAAAATCAATAAGTGTGCTTTTGGAAGCACCGCGATAAAGCGGCATTTCGTAAAGGTGCATCAGTATCCACTAGGCAAACAGCTTCTGTGCAAACAGCACCTCTGCTCACATGTCAGAGAGGGTGAGACAGAGGCAGAGCCAAGCAAACAATCAAGCTCAGCGCGGGATGCATATCTTATAGCATTGAGGAGTTTTAGTTAATATTTAATACATGCTCTGATTGGGTAGCTTCTAAGCCATCCGCCAATAGCATCCCTTGTATGAAATCAATAGGGCAAAGAAACTGAGGAAGCGTGTAGCATAAATTAAAAGACCCATTGTCCGCAGAAATCCGCGAACCAGCAAAAAATCCGTGATATATATTTAGATGTGCTTACATTTAAAATCCGCGATAGAATGAAGCCGCGAAAGTCGAAGCGCGATATAGCGAGGGATTACTGTATAGCATAAAGTCATTGAAACTTATGGGATATTAATCTGGTCAGTTAAGTAGCAGAGGGGGTTGTTAATCAGTTTCAGGTGCTGTAGTGTTAATGAAATTAACAACAGATGCACTAGAGGGGCACCAATGAGATGACCCCCAAAACAGGAATGGTTTAACAGGTGGAGGCCACTGACATTTTTCCCTTCTCATCTTTTCTGACTGTTTCTTCACTAGTTTTGCATTTGGCTACAGTCAGTGTCACTACGGGTAGCATGAGGCGATACCCGGACCCTACAGAGGTTGCACAGGTAGTCCAACTTTTCCAGGATGGCACATCAATATGTGTCATTGCCAGGAGGTTTGCTGTGTCTCCCTGCACAGTTTTAAGGGCATGGAGGAGATTCTAGGAGACAAGCAGTTACTCTAGGAGAGCTGGAGAGGGCCATAGAAGGTCCATAACCCATCAGCAGGACCAGTATCTGCTCCTTTGGGCAAGGAGGAACAGGATGAGCACTGCCAGAGTCCTACAAAATGACCTCTAGCAGGCCACTGGTGTGAATGTCTCTGACCAAACAACCAGAAAGACTTCATGAGGGTGACCCAAGGGCCCCATGTCCTCTAATGGGCCCTGAGCTCACTGCCCAGCAGCATGCAGCTCAATTGGCATTCACCATAGAATACCAGAATTGGCAGGTGCACCACTGGTGCCCTGTGCTTTTTACAGATGAGAGCAGGTTCACCTTGAGCACGTGACAGAAGTGAAAGGGTCTGGAGAAGCCATGGAGAACATGCTGCCTGTAACATCATTCAGCATGAGCAGTTTGGTGGTGGGTTAATGATTGTCTGGGGAGGCATATCCATGGAGGGCCACACAGACCGCTACAGGCTTGACAAAGGCACCTTGGCTGCCATTAGGTATCAGGATGAAATCCTTGGACCCATTGTCAGACCCTATGCTGGTACAGTGGCTCCTGGTGCACGACAATTCCTGGCCTCATGTGGTGAGAGTATGCAGGCAGTTCCTGGAGGATGAAGGAATTGATACCATTGACTGGCCACCACACTTTCCTGACCTAAATCCAATAGAACACCTCTGGGACATTATGTTTTGGTCCATCCAATGCCACCAGGTTGCACCTCAGACTGTCCAGGAGCTCAGTGATGCCCTGGTCCAGATCTGGGAGGAGATCCCCCACAACACCATCTGTCATCTCATTAGAAGCATGCACCGATGTTGTCAGGCATGTATACAAGAACACAGGGGCCATACAAAGTGCTGCGTACAATTTTGAGTTGCTGCAATTAAATTTTGGCAAAATGGACTAGCCTGCCACATAATTTTTTCACTCTGATTTTGGGGCGTCTTTGAATTCAGGGCTCTGTAGGTTGACCATTTTCATTTCCATCAAACGATGTGGCATCCTTTCGTTCCTAACACATTACCCAGTCTATATCAGTATAGATATCCATTGAGATCTGATGTGTTTTCAAAGTGTTCCTTTAATTTTTTGTATATGTATATATATTAGGGGTGGGACTCGATTAAAAAAATTAATCCAATTAATTAGAGGCTGTGTAATAATAATCTTTATTAATCGTATTTAATCGCACATGGAAATTTGCCCCAAATCACAAATGTTTTTTTTTTTTTTTAAATTTAAAAGGGTTTTAGTGGGCGACAGAATCAAATAATAGACATGGACATGAATATTGTAAACGTAAGCTCTTTTAATTTCTGAAAAAAAAGCTTTTAAACTGCATTTGAATTCAAAACAGAAACAAAAATATCATCCCTGGTTAAAATTGGGCAGACTTAAAAATAAAGCGGTAGTTTAAGTACTTTAAGTACATTTTCAGAATGGTATTGTCTTTAAATAATAATACCCAAAATTTCAAAATAAAGTGCAGTTTTTCTTCTTAAAAAAATAAGTCAGAAACATAAAATGTAATTTGACCAACTTAATCTTTAAACTCTGAGTAACCTTAGCCAAAATTATTTTGTACATTAGGCTAAAACAGTGTGATCATTGAACATTTTGTAATTAGATGTTATTAGAATTACTATATATATATATATATATATATATATATATATATATATATATATTTTTATATATATATATTTATATATATATATATATACACACACAAACATATACACATATATCTATATATATATATATACACACAAACATATACACATATATCTATATATATATATATATATTCTCGGACGCGACAACACAGAAAAAATGGCGTCATTTATGTTCGTCTGTTGTAGAGGCCACATGCAGTGCAGGTCAGGTTAATGTTATGTACCTCCCAGCTACGTTGACTGTTCATAGAGGCATGTTTCTTGCGGAGGTGAATCGCCATATGCAGTGTGTGAAACGGTTTGCGGTATCCCATGGCATCCTTTAAACAATCCTTTAAAACTGAGGTTAAAGTACAATGAAGGAATCAGTCTTTAAAAACCAATAAGCCCTATGCCTCTGTTTCATTACCGTCTCACCTGCTTCACCAATGCAGGCCCTGCAACAGTCTAGACGCTCTGTCACCAGCTGACCTTCTCTGTGCCTGACCGGTTCACACAGAGGCAGCACAAGAGAAAGCCGCGCCAGAGACAGACAGGGCCACACACACAGGCAGCTGGTGGATGGCTCTCCGTGAGTTTCTCTTGCGAGCGGACACATAACCAGGCGGTGTGTATGCTTCGAGAACGAGGCTGGACGCGGCTGCGACCGGGCACATGAGCATGCAGTGTGTATGTTCCGAGTGCGAGGGTGGACGCGACAGGACCATCTAGGAAAAATCATGTCGTGGATGTGATTTGCTCTATGCAGTGTGTAAAACAGTTTGTTTATGTGGCGTGAATCGCTGTATCGGCGTGTAGAACAGTTTCGAGGGGTGTCCTGTGTCTTTCCAGAAGTCTTCAACCATCAATAAATAATTATGCAGCATTTGTTATGCCGCGGGTTCACTATTGTGTTGTATTTTGCTCTCTTCAGATTTCCATCTTTTCATTCACTTACTGTTGTATTCTCACACTAACCTGTTTTAGACAACCGTGTCTTTCCAGAAGTGTTTACCATTCAATAAAAAGTTATGCATGAGATTGAGACTGTGTCTAGGCGTGGGTAAGCCGTTGAACCCCTTGGGCTGCAAACGTGGAATTGCCACTAAGTCACGACTCATACGCTCCCACTGTTTTCGTCCCTACCCTTTGTACACCCCCCTCCCACACGTTGACTGTGAATTTCCCCTTGGGATTAATAAAGTATCTATCTCTCTCTCTCTCTCTCTGTCTCTAATAGAGGCATGTTTCTCGCGGAGGTGAATCGCCATATGCAGCGTGTAAAACTGTTTGCAAGGGGTATCCCATGAGATCATTAAAACATTCCTTTAGAACTGAGGTTAAAACACAATGAAGTGAGCAGTCTTTAAAAAACGAGTTTTGGTTTTCGGCTGCGACCCGCGTGCAGCAATTCGCATCTGCGACAAACATGCATCTTCTTAGATGCTCCTGCACTTTGTACACACTCCCCTCCCACCTCGCTATGCCGCACGGATGATTGTGTGTTGGTTCGTTCCGTGCATTGTTACAATGTTGCTTTTCTTGCTGATTTATTACATTACCTATTTTGCAAATGTTAAATTTTCTCCCTGTGCTTAAAAATGATTAAAAAACCGGCCTGATTATGTAGCGCATGAGTACGCGCGGGTTGGCTAGTATGTGTGTATGTATGTGTGTGTGTATATATATATATATATATATATATTTATATATATATATATATATACACACATACATACATACATACATACATACACACATACATACATACACACATACATACAGTGGTGTGAAAATCTATTTGACCCCTTCCTGATTTCTTATTCTTTTGCATGTTTGTCACACAAAATGTTTCTGATCATCAAACACATTTAACCATTAGTCAAATATAACACAAGTAAACACAAAATGCAGTTTTTAAATGATGGTTTTTATTATTTAGGGAGAAAAAAATCCAAACCTACATGGCCCTGTGTGAAAAGTAATTGCCCCTGAACCTAATAACTGGTTGGGCCACCCTTAGCAGCAATAACTGCAATCAAGCGTTTGCGATAACTTGCAATGAGTCTTTTACAGCGCTCTGGAGGAATTTTGGCCCACTCATCTTTGCAGAATTGTTGTAATTCAGCTTTATTTGAGGGTTTTCTAGCATGAAGCGCTTTTTTAAGGTCATGCCATAGCATCTCAATTGGATTCAGGTCAGGACTTTGACTAGGCCACTCCAAAGTCTTCATTTTGTTTTCTTCAGCCATTCAGAGGTGGATTTGCTGGTGTGTTTTGGGTCATTGTCCTGTTGCAGCACCCAAGATCGCTTCAGCTTGAGTTGACGAACAGATGGCGGACATTCTCCTTCAGGATTTTTTGATAGACAGTAGAATTCATGGTTCCATCTATCACAGCAAGCCTTCCAGGTCCTGAAGCAGCAAAACAACCCCAGACCATCACACTACCACCACCATATTTTACTGTTGGTATGATGTTCTTTTTCTGAAATGCTGTGTTCCTTTTATGCCAGATGCAACGGGACATTTGCCTTCCAAAAAGTTCAACTTTTCTCTCATCAGTCCACAAGGTATTTTCCCAAAAGTCTTGGCAATCATTGAGATGTTTCTTAGCAAAATTGAGATGAGCCCTAATGTTCTTTTTGCTTAACAGTGGTTTGCGTCTTGGAAATCTGCCATGCAGGCCGTTTTGCCCAGTCTCTTTCTTATGGTGGAGTCGTGAACACTGACCTTAATTGAGGCAAGTGAGGCCTGCAGTTCTTTAGACGTTGTCCTGGGGTCTTTTGTGACCTCTCGGATGAGTCGTCTCTGCGCTCTTGGGGTAATTTTGGTCGGCCGGCCACTCCTGGGAAGGTTCACCACTGTTCCATGTTTTTGCCATTTGTGGATAATGGCTCTCACTGTGGTTCGCTGGAGTCCCAAAGCTTTAGAAATGGCTTTATAACCTTTACCAGACTGATAGATCTCAATTACTTCTGTTCTCATTTGTTCCTGAATTTCTTTGGATCTTGGCATGATGTCTAGCTTTTGAGATGCTTTTGGTCTACTTCTCTGTGTCAGGCAGCTCCTATTTAAGTGATTTCTTGATTGAAACAGGTGTGGCAGTAATCAGGCCTGGGGGTGGCTACGGAAATTGAACTCAGGTGTGATACACCACAGTTAGGTTATTTTTAACAAGGGGGCAATTACTTTTTCACACAGGGCCATGTAGGTTTGGATTTTTTTCTCCCTAAATAATAAAAACCATCATTTAAAAACTGCATTTTGTGTTTACTTGTGTTATATTTGACTAATGGTTAAATGTGTTTGATGATCAGAAACATTTTGTGTGACAAACATGCAAAAGAATAAGAAATCAGGAAGTGGGCAAATAGTTTTTCACACTACTATATAGTGGAACCTCGAGATACAAGTTTAATTCGTTCCAGCACTGTGCTTGTTTAGCGAATTTCTCGTATCTAGAACATACTTCCCCATTGAAAATAATGGAAATCCAGTTAATCCATTTCGCACCCCCAAAAATATCAACATAAAAATCAATTTTCCTAACAAATAACGCTGATAAATAATATATACAAGTGGAACCTCGGTTTGCAAGTAACTTGGTTTACGAGTGTTTTGCAAGACGAGCTAAATTTTTTAATTTTGACTTGATAAAACAAGCGATGTCTTGCAATACAAAGAGTATGGATACACTTTGTCTGCTGAGCGTCATGTGAGCATAACTGAGCTGATGGTTCTTCTCTCTCGTGTGCATCTCTCTCTCTTTATCTCTCTCGCTCTCGCACGCGTCTCTCTCTCCTTATCTCTCTCTCTCGCTCGCGCGCGCTTCTCTCTCTCTCCTTATCTCTCTCGCTGTCGCACGCGTCTCTCTCTCTTTCTCCTTATCTCGCTCGCGCGCACTTCTCTCTCTCTTTATCTCTCTCGCTCATGCATGCGTCTCTTTCTCTCTCCTTAAGGCCGGAGTTATACTTCACGCGACGCATGCTGCAGAGGACGCTCCTGCTACATAGCGTTGTGGTGTTTATACTTGCGCGCGTACTTTACTTAAATCTGGAGGAATCCACCAGGTGGCAGTGCGAGATATCACGGTGAGAATATGTTTGGCTTCTCTGTGTTGTGAATTGCCTAAAACACCTATTAAATTCCGATAACACTTTACCGCAATATCTGTGAAAAGGATGTTTATTGATTAAATCCATCAATCCAGGCATGTGTCCATTCCAACAAGCATCGGGCACGACTGAGAAACAATCCTGGGCGAGGTCTCCGCTCATCGCATAAGGTGAATACAAGCACACACATACACTAGCGTCATTTTAAGCGGCAAATCCCCAAATCTGCTTATCTTGGGAAGGAAGCGGAGCACAGTGTGGAATACAAGCAGAAAATACCAACAACATAACTCCCTGCGAGACAGCAGTGCTACGCGCTCCACCACGTGTCACCCCATGTGTGTAATTAACAGTATTCATTATTTAAACGAAATTATATGTAAAATGTAACATACACACTTTAATGCATTTCATCATGAAAGTGATATCAAGTATGAATCTAAAGATTCTAAATGTGCAGAGAGTTGGAATATCATACATTTCAATTTGTTCTGTGTGGTGATCTTTTGCTGCTTGCCACAGCTGTCAGGTCCAGAAGCTGCGTGCGATTAAAAACTGGGATGACTTTTCGACCATCTGCTTTAATGATAAAGTAAACTACGAGGTTAAAGTGGACAATTCGAGAGTAAAGCCGAAATTTCCACTTTAATCACAAAATACACGTTTTCACCGTTTCCTTTATTTTTTTCTCAGTGGTTCAAATATAACGCTATACATTATGTTTTTAAAATGTATCATGTCATTACGATCGGGAATATGCGACGCTTGAATATAAAAGCACCACGAATGCATCTGTATGTCGGCATTTTGCTTCAACACTTTGAACCATTCATCAAACAGCAAAGCGCAAACATCGATCCCTGAAGGATCTCCATAGAGGCTTGCTGTCACATGTAGATAGTAAACAGAGACTCTGACGTCACGTTCCGACTTTTAGCACACTCGCCCCGACTTTTGCTGGTACTGCAACTCGCGCGCAGCGTTCGCGTTAATTTCTGAGGACCTGCTCAGAGGGCCAGCGTGAAATGAGCGCTGGGAGCAGCGTGGCAGCCATGATCTTGGGCGCACAGCGTTCTGAGCGTGAAGTATAAATGAGCCCTATCTCTCTGTCTCGCTCGCGCACGCGTCTCTCTCTCTCCTCTTGAGGGCAATCGTCTCCTATTCTCCGTCTGCCTGTCCGCGATATTTTTGGATACGCTTATACAGCGAACTGCTACAGCGAAACAATGAAATCACAAGCGCACAAACGCGTAGATCCTCATGCTACGGGAGAGCAAGGAACACTGAGTGAGCTGATGGGCGGGCAGCGTCAGCTTGGGTGAATCCCTGAGTCGAGGCGGATCGGGAAACGCGTCCCGCATAACCACAGCCTGGCTTGTGGCTCGTTATGCGAGCCAATGCTCATATTTAGATCCGAATTTTTCACTCATACTTTCCTGTTATCTTGAATTTCTCGTATACAGAGGTGATCGTATCTAGAGGTTCCACTGTATATATGTGTGTTTGTATATATGTATATATATATATATTTGTATGTATGTGTATGTATGTATATGTGTATGTATGTATATGTGTATGTATGTATATGTGTATGTGTATGTATATGTATATGTATATATATATGTATATATATATATACTAGCAAAATACCCGCGCTTCGCAGCGGTGAAATACTGTCTGAATATTTTTATTAATAAAAAGTAAACATTTTTAGACTGAGCGAAAATATGTCAAAATTAATTGTTAAGGATCTCTCTGTATACCATGTTGTCAGTTCGGCCCTCTGGTTGTAATATGACTAAGCTGTGTGCTGAGCTCACTCTTGAGCATGCAACATACAGTTGGCCATGTGAAAAGCAATCCCGCCTCAAATAAATGCCAACCTTTTGTAGTGTTTGTCCCTGAGACTTATTAATTGTCATTGCGAAGCAGAGCCTTACTGGAAATTGAGCGTTTGAATTAAAATGGGAGATTAGATGGTATAACGGGGATGTGAGAAATAAAAACTGTGTCACTGAGGCACTGCCAGTAAATATAGTTGCTTCAATTAGGTTGTTTTATAGAGATGTGACCTGAAGTCTTGTGCCGTTACAAAGTTTGGTGGTTGTAAGTTTCTGCTTCCTTGGCGAAGGTCGTAAACGAAAGAAGACACCGCAGTGACACACAGAAGAGAACCCATGGATTAAATAAAACCTACACAATAACTGTAACAATCGTAACAAATGAACAATAAAATAGAAGAGAACCCGTGAATTAAATGAAAAGGTTGCTTCGTTGGTGAAGCAAGGAAAAAGCACTTTCTTATATGTCGTTCGTTTTTAAAACAGTGCAGAAGCTGAGAAGCTGCTTCCTTGGCAAGCTAAATAAGAAAAGAAGACACCGCAGTGAACACAGAAGAGAACCCGTGGATTAAATAAAACCTACACAATAACTATAAAAATCGTAATAAATGAACAATGAAACAGCGGAGAACCCGTGGATTAAATAAAAAGGCTGCTTCGTTGGCGAAGCAAGGAAAAAGGACTTTCTTATATATCGTTCGTTTATAAAACAGTGCAGAAGCTCTGAAAAAGCTGCTTCCTTCGTAAAGTAAGGAAGCGACTGAAGAGACGGCGGTGGCGGTAAGTGTTAGGCAAGGCAGCTGAAGCCCTGCATTATGGGATCTGTAGTTTATTGTGTTACCAGTGCTTCATATCCCTGGGCCATTAATAACAATAATACAGTATATAAAATGATCTCGCGGGCGGATATAATTACATGCGGGCCAGATGTTGCCTCTGGGCCTTGAGTTTGACACATATGGAGTAAATAGAACTTGAAAAGATGTATTTTTAGTACATCGAG